>NC_062531.1:2402063-2404563 GCF_022655615.1 Tachysurus fulvidraco
GTGGCTGGGTGGTCAGAGAGGAACGAAGTGTGTGTGTATGTGCGTGTGTGAGTGTGTGATTGTTTAGCTCGTGGGAATAATCACAGAGCTCCAATCTCATGTTTCTCTCCCTGTTCCTCTATCTCCTCTCCGATCAGCTCTCTCTCTCTCTCTCTCTCTCTCTCTCTCTCTCTCTCTCTCTCTCTCTCTCTCTCACACTCAGACATTTGGTTGTTTTTACTTAACACAAACTGATTTTGTTCCAGTTCGCACTTTATGAGCTCTCCGGAGAACACTCGTCTGAGGGAATTTTTATTATTCTTATTTCTATTTTTTTTAAAAACAAAAATCCCAGGGTTTGACACGTCCGAGAATATATATACGGCAGCCCGAAACGCTGAGTCGTTCAGTGTGTTAAAGAATGCAGCCTCATAAACTGGATGTTCCAGCTCGCCCCAAGGCCTCTTAACACCACTGAGCTCATCCAGCACTCCAGGCACTTGGCAGTGTGTGTCCTGCCAGCACCATCTTGGATCAGAGAGACACTTTTCTCTTGTCTTACACTCGTCTTAAACGCACTTCATGCAAAAACACATTACCAGAAGTGATGCATTAAACAATATGTGCATATGCGAAAAGGTTTGTCATCTATAATGCCGTTAACATTAAGCTTCCCAACTATGGGTTTGATTTTCCTTCTGTTTAAATGCTTAGAGAAAAAAAAAAGTTTGGCGGTTTGTACAGTAGAACCCTAAAACAGTGTGTTTCCTACATCAGACAAGGCTCCAAATACAACTGAAGCAATTTTTAATTAAAAGTAAAAATGGGGATTATGTAGTGGTTTCATTGTTGTTAACCGATTTTAATTCATAGAGTAAATATAGCAAAAGTGTAAACAGATGAATTTAGTTATCTAGCTATTCGACATGACCCATTTTATACTGTATAATGTAATTCTAACTAAAAAAAAATAGAATGTACATTTCCTGAAGAAAATGTGAATGGTGCTTGCACGTGGCGAATCCCGGAGGCTAGTCGAGACGAGCATGTGACGTCATCTGAATACTCCTGAGGAAGTTTTCCTCATTGTGCTGAGTGTTTTGATATGTCACATGTCCATGTTGTGCTAATTCTTTATTTTCACTTGACATCACGTGACATCATCAAAATACACGTGAGGAAGTTCTCCTCATTGTTATGAGTGTTTTGATATGTCACATGACCATGTTGTAAAAAGTTTTTTGTTTTTGCATATTTGGGGGCGGGGCTACGGCACAACCGGAAGGCCAGTCGGTACACCGATTTAAAACTTTGTACAGAGTATCACCCTAAATGAGCTGGCCGAGTTTGGTGTAGATAGATCGAAAGCTTGCCGAGTTATAAACCTCCAAATTTTATAATAGGAGTCTATGGGAAAAAAAGGCCAATTTGAAACCCGGGCCTGGAAGTACCGGTACTCGGATCGCTTATAAAAGTCATAGTAAACCTCTCCTCAATGAGCCGGTCGATTTGACACCTCATTCATGGGTCTAGGACAAGTTATGCGCCGAAGTTTTGTCTTGCACAATAGTAATAATGTTGCTTTGCAAGCACCATTAATAAGTTTATAATGGGAGTCTATGGGAAAAAAGGCCACTTTGAAATCTGGGACCAGAAGTACCGGTACTCGGATCGCTTATAAAAGTCATAGCACACCTCTCCTCAATGGGCCGGTCGATTTGACACCTCATTCATGGGTCTAGGACAAAAGCTGTGGGACAAGTTACGCGCCGAAGTTTTGTCCGGCACAATAACAAGAATGTTGCTTTGCAAGCACCATTAATAAGATATCAAGTCATATAAAATAAATTGTTGTCTTATTTGTTGTGGCTGAATAATTTCACACATTTTCAACAGATTTTGATTGGTCATAAAATTCTGGAATTTCTGAAATGCTTCTTCTTATAAACAGATAAGTGTACATAAAATTAAAAGGCTTTAGATGTGTGCTGTACTGTATGTGTAGATGTGGGCTTTAGCATGTATGCTAAGGCAATGCCAAGCCTGGGAATAACCAATAAAACATAAGGGTTGATTCTTAAAATACAAAAAGGTCTGATTTTATTAATGTTTACTAATTTAACACACCATTATTTTATAATTCACAAACGTCTATAGAAATGCAAACGGTTCACAGTAACTAATTAGAAATTGTTCTATTTATTTATATTTTAATTTCGATTTTTTTCGATTTTTTTTTTATAATCAATGCGTGACACTAACTTATACATTTCAATATACATCTTTGAAACTTATTGCAATTTAAGCTAACGCTCGATTGTCCTAATCTCCAATTCGACTCTTTGGATCAGTGAGTCGACCCTATAAGCCTTACGAAGAAGAAAAATAATTCAAAGAGCCGACTCGTTCACAAACGACTCCTTTTTAACGTCACGATTTTCACCGTCACACGGATGACTGCCGTAAGATTGGTGTTAAAATCGCTTATTGTTCATTTTTCAAGCTTTAAATTTCGAACGTA
>NC_062531.1:2409563-2420618 GCF_022655615.1 Tachysurus fulvidraco
TTGCTCGACTTATCCAGGAGGATGATACAGTTACAGAAGTTACAGGGATCAATATTGACTTTTTAGAGCAAAATGTTTATGTGCCTATAAAAAAGGCTGCTTTAGTCGAGGGCAGAGTCTAACTGTGTGTTTGTGTGTGTGTGTGTGTGTGTGTGTGTGTGTGTATGAGGCCGTAAAGACAATGTCAGTGTCAGACACACAGGATAATGTGGTTATTGCTGCTCGTCACACTGATAGCCAGAACACATTAAATCCCGTTTAAAGGCCAGATTTTGCTGACAGTCCGGGTTCAGGGACATTTCACACTTAGACACACACACACACACACACACACACACACACACACACACACACACACACACACACACACACACACACACACACACACACACAGGTGTTGGAGGGTACATAGGGAGGTTGATACCATACATATAGGTTGTAAGAGAGATAAAGCCTTAAATGGAAAGAAATAGAGAGAGTGTGTGTGTGTGTGTGTGGGGGGTGGGGGGGTGGGGGGGGGTTGAAGTTATTTACTGCTGCTCAGATGGTGGCAGTAAAAAGCTCTTGCAGGAGAACAAGAGTTAATTTTTAATTTAAGATCAGCTACAGAGATGCACACTGTCTAGTGATAAAGGATGACACACTCTCTCTCTCCTTCTCTCTCTCTCTCTCTCTCTCTCTCTCTCTCTCTCACACACACACACACACACACACACACACACACACACACACAAAAAACATGCTGTTGTGAGGAAAAAAAATGCGAGTTTGTTTGTGTTTGTGTTTATTTGCATTAATTGATGCTGTTATACTGACTACGTACTACTGATACTCATCTGCTGTCATGTTCTATTACAATCTAACGATGCTCTGGCGTCTGACGTCATCGCGTAATATTATTTAAAGGCTTAAATAAATACACAAGTTGTGTATGTGTTATAAACCAGTGTGAGACAAATATGTCTCATTGTTATCCTAATGTAAATGTGTAATCATCAGTGGTTGTAATTTATTACTTAACCTGTAAAATAATCTTTAAGGAACCTTCCTGGAGTCCAAACAAAGCGTGTGTGTGTACTGTGTGTGTGTACTGTGTGTGTACAGTGTGTGTGTACTGTGTGTGTGTACTGTGTGTGTATACTGTGTGTATACTGTGTGTATACTGTGTGTGTATACTGTGTGTGTATACTGTGTGTATACTGTGTGTGTACAGTGTGTGTGTACTGTGTGTGTACAGTGTGTGTGTACTGTGTGTGTGTACTGTGTGTGTACAGTGTGTGTGTACTGTGTGTGTACTGTGTGTGTGTACTGTGTGTGTATATTGTGTGTATACTGTGTGTGTATACTGTGTGTATACTGTGTGTGTACAGTGTGTGTGTACTGTGTGTGTGTACAGTGTGTGTGTACAGTGTGTGTGTACTGTGTGTGTACAGTGTGTGTGTACTGTGTGTGTACTGTGTGTGTACAGTGTGTGTGTACTGTGTGTGTACTGTGTGTGTATACTGTGTGTGTATACTGTGTGTATACTGTGTGTGTATACTGTGTGTGTGTACTGTGTGTATACTGTGTGTATATACTGTGTGTGTATACTGTGTGTGTATACTGTGTATGTATACTGTGTGTGTATACTGTGTGTGTATACTGTGTGTGTGTACTGTGTGTATACTGTGTGTATACTGTGTGTGTATACTGTGTGTGTGTACTGTGTGTGTATACTGTGTGTGTATACTGTGTGTGTGTACTGTGTGTGTACAGTGTGTGTGTACTGTGTGTGTACTGTGTGTGTATACTGTGTGTGTATACTGTGTGTATACTGTGTGTGTATACTGTGTGTGTGTACTGTGTGTATACTGTGTGTATATACTGTGTGTGTGTACTGTGTGTGTATACTGTGTGTGTATACTGTGTATGTATACTGTGTGTGTATACTGTGTGTGTATACTGTGTGTGTGTACTGTGTGTATACTGTGTGTATACTGTGTGTGTATACTGTGTGTGTGTACTGTGTGTGTATACTGTGTGTGTATACTGTGTGTGTGTACTGTGTGTATACTGTATGTGTATACTGTGTGTGTATACTGTGTGTGTGTACTGTGTGTGTATACTGTGTGTATACTGTGTGTGTATACTGTGTGTATATACTGTGTGTGTATACTGTGTGTGTATACTGTGTGTGTATACTGTGTGTATACTGTGTGTGTATACTGTGTGTGTATACTGTGTGTGTATACTGTGTGTATACTGTGTGTGTATACTGTGTGTATACTGTGTGTATATACTGTGTGTGTATACTGTGTGTATACTGTGTGTATACTGTGTGTGTATACTGTGTGTATACTGTGTGTATACTGTGTGTGTATACTGTGTGTGTACTGTTTGTGTATACTGTGTGTGTATACTGTGTGTGTATACTGTGTGTGTATACTGTGTGTGTATACTGTGTGTATACTGTGTGTATACTGTGTGTGTATGCTGTGTGTGTATACTGTGTGTATACTGTGTGTGTATACTGTGTGTATACTGTGTGTGTATACTGTGTGTATATACTGTGTGTGTATACTGTGTGTGTATACTGTGTGTGTATACTGTGTGTATACTGTGTGTGTATACTGTGTGTGTATACTGTGTGTATACTGTGTGTGTATACTGTGTGTATACTGTGTGTATATACTGTGTGTGTATACTGTGTGTATACTGTGTGTATACTGTGTGTGTATACTGTGTGTATACTGTGTGTATACTGTGTGTGTATACTGTGTGTGTACTGTTTGTGTATACTGTGTGTGTATACTGTGTGTGTGTATACTGTGTGTGTATACTGTGTGTGTATACTGTGTGTATACTGTGTGTGTATACTGTGTGTATATACTGTGTGTGTATACTGTGTGTGTATACTGTGTGTATACTGTGTGTGTATACTGTGTGTGTATACTGTGTGTGTATACTGTGTGTGTATACTGTGTGTATACTGTGTGTGTATACTGTGTGTATACTGTGTGTATACTGTGTGTGTATACTGTGTGTGTGTATACTGTGTGTGTATACTGTGTGTGTATACTGTGTGTATACTGTGTGTGTATACTGTGTGTGTATACTGTGTGTGTATACTGTGTGTGTATACTGTGTGTATACTGTGTGTATACTGTGTGTGTATACTGTGTGTGTATACTGTGTGTATACTGTGTGTGTACTGTGTGTGTATACTGTGTGTGTATACTGTGTGTGTGTACTGTGTGTGTATACTGTGTGTGTATACTGTGTGTGTACTGTGTGTGTATACTGTGTGTATACTGTGTGTGTATACTGTGTGTGTATACTGTGTGTGTATACTGTGTGTATACTGTGTGTGTATACTGTGTGTGTACTGTGTGTGTATACTGTGTGTGTATACTGTGTGTGTATACTGTGTGTGTATACTGTGTGTGTACTGTGTGTGTATACTGTGTGTGTATACTGTGTGTGTGTACTGTGTGTGTATACTGTGTGTGTATACTGTGTGTGTGTACTGTGTGTGTATACTGTGTGTGTATACTGTGTGTGTGTACTGTGTGTGTATACTGTGTGTGTATACTGTGTGTGTGTACTGTGTGTGTATACTGTGTGTATACTGTGTGTGTATACTGTGTGTGTATACTGTGTGTGTATACTGTGTGTGTACTGTGTGTGTATACTGTGTGTGTATACTGTGTGTGTATACTGTGTGTGTATACTGTGTGTGTACTGTGTGTGTATACTGTGTGTGTATACTGTGTGTATACTGTGTGTGTATACTGTGTGTGTACTGTGTGTATACTGTGTGTGTATACTGTGTGTGTATACTGTGTGTGTATACTGTGTGTGTATACTGTGTGTATACTGTGTGTGTATACTGTGTGTGTATACTGTGTGTATACTGTGTGTGTATACTGTGTGTGTATACTGTGTGTGTATACTGTGTATGTATACTGTGTGTGTAGACTGTGTGTGTATACTGTGGATGTATACCTGTGTGTTATACTGGTGTGTGTATACCTGTGTATGTATACTGTTGTGTGTATACTTTGTGGTATACTGTGGTGTATACTGGTGCTGTATACTTGTATGTATACTGTGTGTGTGTATACGGTGGTGTGTATACTGTGTATGTTATACTGTGTGTGATACTGGTGTGTGTATACTGTGTATGGTATACTGTGTGTGTATACTGTGTAGTGTATACTGTGTGTGTACTGTGTGTGTATGTGTGTGTACTGGTGTGTGTATACTGTGTAGTGTATACTGTGTGTTATACTGTGTGTGTATACTGTGTGTGTACAGTGTTTTAGTATACTGTGTGGTGTATACTGTGTATGTATGTGTGGAGTATACTGTGTGTGTATACTGTGTGTATACTGTGTGTGTATACTGTGTATGTATACTGTGTGTGTACTGTGTGTGTATACTGTGTATGTATACTGTGTGTGTATACTGTGTGTGTGTACTGTGTGTGTATACTGTGTGTGTATACTGTGTGTGTATACTGTGTGTGTGTACTGTGTGTGTATACTGTGTGTGTACTGTGTGTGTATACTGTGTGTGTACTGTGTATGTATACTGTGTGTGTATACTGTGTATGTATACTGTGTGTGTATACTGTGTGTGTGTACTGTGTGTGTGTACTGTGTGTGTATACTGTGTGTATACTGTGTGTGTATACTGTGTGTATACTGTGTGTGTGTACTGTGTGTGTATACTGTATGTGTATACTGTGTGTGTATACTCTGTGTGTGTATACTGTGTGTGTGTACTGTGTGTGTATACTGTGTGTGTATACTGTGTGTGTATACTGTGTGTGTATACTGTGTGTGTATACTGTGTGTGTGTACTGTGTGTGTTTACTGTGTGTGTGTATACTGTGTGTATACTGTGTGTATACTGTGTGTGTATACTGTGTGTATACTGTGTGTGTATACTGTGTGTGTATACTGTGTGTGTATACTGTGTGTGTATACTGTGTGTGTGTACTGTGTGTGTATACTGTGTGTGTGTACTGTGTGTGTATACTGTGTGTGTATACTGTGTGTGTATACTGTGTGTGTATACTGTGTGTGTATACTGTGTGTATACTGTGTGTGTATACTGTGTGTGTATACTGTGTGTGTATACTGTGTGTGTATACTGTGTGTGTATACTGTGTGTGTATACTGTGTGTGTATACTGTGTGTATACTGTGTGTGTATACTGTGTGTGTATACTGTGTGTGTATACTGTGTGTGTATACTGTGTGTATACTGTGTGTGTATACTGTGTGTGTATACTGTGTGTGTATACTGTGTGTGTGTACTGTGTGTGTATACTGTGTGTGTATACTGTGTGTGTGTACTGTGTGTGTATACTGTGTGTGTATACTGTGTGTGTGTACTGTGTGTATACTGTGTGTGTACTGTGTGTGTTTACTGTGTGTGTATACTGTGTGTGTACTGTGTTGTATACTGTGTGTGTATACTGTGTGTGTCTACTGTGTGTGTATACTGTGTGTGTGTACTGTGGTATGTACTGTGTGTGTATACTGTGTGTTGTGATACTGTGTATGTATACTGTTGTGTATACTGTGTGTGTAGTATGTACTGTGTGTGTATACTGTGTGTGTAGTACTGTGTGTGTAACTGTGTTGTATACTGTGTGTATACTGTGTGTGTATACTGTGTGTATACTGTGTGGTGTATACTGTGTGTATACTGTGTGTGTATACTGTGTGTGTATACTGTTGTGTGTTACTGTGTGTGTACTGTGTATGTATACTGTGTGTGTGTACTGTGTGTGTGTACTGTGTGTGTATACTGTGTATGTATACTGTTGTGTTGTGTATACTGTGTGTGTGTACTGTGTGTGTATTACTGTGATGTATACTGTGTGTGCGTACTGTGTGTGTATACTGTGTGTGTGTACTGTGTGTGTATACTGTGTGTGTGTATCTGTGTGTTGTATACTGTGTGTGTATTCTGTGTGTGTATACTGTGTGTGTACTGTGTGTGTACTGTGTGTGTATACTGTGTGTGTGTACTGTGTGTGTATACTGTGTGTGTAAAGTGTGTGTGTATACTGTGTTTGATTAGTGTGTGTGTACTGTGTGTGTATACTGTGTGTGTATACTGTGTGTTATACTGTGTGTGTATACTGTGTGTGTAATACTGTGTGTGTGTACTGTGTGTGTATACTGTGTGTGTGTAACTGTGTGTGGTAGTACTGTGTGTGTAAATACTGTGTGTGTATACTGTGTGTATACTGGTGTATCTGTGTGTGTATACGGTGTGGTATACTGTGTGTGATACTGTGGTGTATACTGTGTGTGTATACGGTGTGTGTATACTGTGTGTTATACTGTGTGTGTATACTGTGTGTATACTGTTGTATACTGTGTTGTATACTGTGTGTGTACTGTTGTGTGTACTGTGTATGTATACTGTGTGTGTATACTGTGTGGTATACTGTGTGTATACTGTGTGTGTATACTGTGTATGTATACTGTGTGTGTATACTGTGTGTGTATACTGTGTGTGTATACTGTGTGTGTGTACTGTGTGTGTACTGTGTGATGTATACTGTGTGTGTATACTGTGTGTGTATACGGTGTGTGTACTGTGTGGGTATACGGATGTGTGTGTACTGTGTTTGTATACTGTGTGTGTATACTGTGTATGTATACTGTGTGTGTATACTGTGTGTGTGTACTGTGTGTGTATACTGGTGTGTGTACTGTTGTATTGTAGTGTACTGTGTGTGTATACTGTGTGTGTATACTCTGTGTGTGTATACTGTGTGTGTGTATAACATTAGAGTGAACACAGTAACATTAGAGTGAACGACAGTAACATTAGAGTGAACACAGTAACATTAGAGTGAACACAGTAACATTAGAGTGAACACAGTAACATTAAAGTGACACAGTACATTAGAGTGAACCAGTAACATTAGAGTGAACACAGTAACATTAAAGTGAACACAGTAACATTAAAAGTGAAACACAGAACATAAAGTGAACACAGTAACATGAGTGAACGCAGTAACATTAAGTGAACACAGTAAATTAGAGTGAACACAGTAACATTAGAGTGAACACAGTAACATAGAGTGACACAGTAACATTAGAGTGAACACAGTAACATTAGAGTGAACACAGTAACATTAGAGTGAACAGTAACAGGTGAACGCAGTAACATTAGAGTGAACACAGTAACATTAGAGTGAACACAGTAACATTAAAGTGAACACAGTAACATTAGAGTGAACACAGTAACATTAGAGTGAACACAGTAACATTAGAGTGAACACAGTAACATTAGAGTGAACACAGTAACAGAGTGACCATAACATTAAAGTGAACACAGTAACATTAGAGTGAACACAGTAACATTAGAGTGAACACAGTAGGAAACATTGAGTGGCGAACAGTCACAGTAAGTGACACTACAGTAACATTAGAGTGAACACAGTAGTACACAGAGTGACACACAGTAACATTAGAGTGAACACTTGAGTAATCCATTACGAGTGATCGCAGTAACATTAAGTGAACACAGTAACATGTAGAGTGACACACGAGTAACATTAGAGTGACACATGTAACAGAGTGAACACAGTAACATTAGAGTGGACAGTCACAGTGATGTGAACACAGTCACATTAGAGTGAAACACAGTAACATAAAGTGAAACAGTAGCATTAGAGGAACACAGTAACATAAAGTTGGACACAGAAATTAGAGTGAACACGGTAACATTATAGTGAAAACAGTGAACAGCGGTGAAACAGTAACATTAACGTGAACACAGTACATTAGAGTGAACACAGTAACATAGAGTGAACACAGTATACATTAAAGTCGACCCACAGTAACAGAGTGAACACAGTAAACCTTAGAAGTGTACACGTAGTAACACCTAAAGTGTATACACCGGAACAGAGTGACACAGTAACATTAGATTTTTAGTGACCACGTAGAACTATGAGAGCTGAACACAGTAAACCATTAAGAGTGAACACAGTGAACATTAGAGTGAACGCACTAACAGAACATTAAAGTGACAACGTGTCTCGAGTTGAAGTCGCAGTAACATTAAGTTGAACACGAGGAACTAGAGTGAACACAGCAGTAACATTAGGAGTGAACACAGTAACATTAGAGTGAAAACACAGTAACATGAGAGTGAACACAGTAACATTAAATGTGAACACCTTTAGCTAACATTGAAAGTGAACACAGTAACATTAGAGTGAACACAGTAACATTAGAGCGTGAACACAAGTAAACAGAGTGAACACAGTACATTAGAAGTGACACAGTCAACAGTAAGGGAACACAGTAACAGAGTGAACCAAGTAACATTAAAGTTGAAACAGTAACAGATGAACACAGTACATAAAGTGAACACAGTAAACATTAGCGTGAACGCAGTAACAGTAACAGTAATGTGAAACACAGTAACATTTTAAAGACCGAACACAGTAAATTAAAGTGAACACAGTAAAACATTAGAGTGAACACAGTAAACATTAGAGTGAAACACAGACTTAGAGTAAACAGTAACATTAGTGACACAGTAACATTAGGTGAAAACAGTAAAAGTGAACACAGTAACATAAAGTGAACACAGTAAAGATTAAGTGAAACGTAACATTAGAGTGAACACAGCTACATTAAAGTGAACACAGAACATGAGTGACACAGTAACTAGAGTGAACACAGTAAAAGTAACCCTTACGTGAACGCAGTAACTTAGAGTGAACGCAGTAACATTAGAGGGAACACAGAACATAAGTGAACACAGTACATTAAAGTGAACCCACAGAACATTAGAGTGAACAAAGTTAACATTAGAGTGAACCACAGTAACATAGAGTGAACACAGTGAACATTAAAGTGAACACAGTAAACATTTAAAGGAACACAGTACATTAAGTGAACACAGTAACATAGAGTGAAACCACGTAACATTAAAGTGACACAGTAACAGCGTGAACACAGTAAACATTAGAGTGAACAGTGTAACATTAGAGTGAAACAGTCACATTGAGTGAACACAGTACATTACAGTGAAACACAGTAACATTAAAGTGAACACACAGTAACATTACAGTGACACAGTAACATCAAAGTGAACACAGTAACATTAAAGTGAACGCAGGAACAGTAAAGTGAACACCGTAACAGAGTGAACACAGTAACAATTAGAGTGAGCCCAGTACACATGCCAGTCAACACCGCATAGGACATTTTCTGTACGACCACAGTCACATTAGAGTCACACACGTAACATTAGGTAGCTGCACCACTCATCACGTGACACTGGAACTGAGTGAACACAGTAGACATTCCGGGTCTGCTCCAGCATCTTTCCAGCGGACCCACGTCACCATTAAAACGTAACACAGACAGAGTGTGACTACACAGTAACATCGAGTGACCACAGTATCTTAGATCTTACCCCTGGGTGTAGACCTGCAGTAACCGTAGAGTGAACACAGTTAAAACCATTAGAGTGAACACAGTGAACATTAGAGTGGAACACAGCAGTGTAACATTAAAGTGAACAACGACAGTCATCATTAGACAGTGAACCACTTGACGTAGTAACATATGGGTGAACACTCGTACAGGAGAGATAGAACACACAGATAGACAGTAAGATGATACACAGTCGCATGAGAGTGAACACAGTAACATGGGAGTGAAACACAGTCACATTAGAGTGAACACCTAGTTGGACAGTAACATAGAGTGAACTGCAGTCAGATCAGTCTTTTAAACACAGTACGCAACTCAGAGTGACACACACCAAGTAGTCCAGTGTACCTGTATCGAGTAGATGTTCGAACACGCAGTAACATTAGATGTGAACACAGTAACATTAAAGGAAACACATAAACAGAGTGAACACGTAACATTAGAGTGAAACAGACACGTACACAGTTCAGAGTGACCACAGTAAAGTCATAAAGTGAACACAGTAACATTAGGAGTGAACACCCGGTCACTAAGTAACATTAGAGTGAACATCAGTAACATTAGTGAACCACGTAACATGAGAGTGAACACAGTAACATTAGAGTGACACAGTAAACAGGTAGTAGTGATTTCCCAGTACTGAAGTGAACACTAGTAACATAGACGTGAACACAGTAACATTAGAGTGAACACAGAGTACATTAGACGTGAACACACAGTTACATTAGAGTGAACACTTAAGTAACATTAGGTGACACACAGATAACACTAGAGTGAACACATGTCTTCGAGCTGAACACTGTGACATTGATGTGAACACAGAACTTAGAGGGAGTACACGAACATTAGAGGGAACACGCTGAGACATAGATGTGAACACAGTAACATTAGTGAACACAGTAGACGGAGTGAAACGCACGTAACATTGGAAGTGAGGGCACAGTAACATTAGAGTGAACACAGTAACATAGAGTGAACACAGTAACATTAAAGTGCAACAGTAACATTAAAGTGAAACACGAAGCAGTGAACAGTTTAGATGGTGAACACAGTAACATTAGACGTCGAAAGTTGGAGGATAAACAGTAACAGAAACTAGTAGACATGATGAATGTAAACAATTAGACGTGAAGCAGGAGATAACATTAGAGTGAAACACTAATGGTACACATAGAAGGTGTGAATCAAACTCATGCATAAACATCTTAAAGGAAACACAGTAACATTACGATGCAAGAAGAACACAGTAACATAAGTTGAACCAGTGAAACATTAGAGTGAACAGTCAGTAAGAAACAGTAACATTAAAGTGAACACAGTCACATACAGTGAACTCACGAGTAGACATAGCGTGAAACATGTGACATCGACTGATTACACAGTAACATTAATGTGACACACTATGTATACATTATGTGAGCACAGTAACATTAGAGTGAACCTTAGTAACATTAGAGTGAACAAGGAGTCAGTAACATTAGAGTAGAACACACAAATGAGTAACACATTAGGAGTGAACGCCGAGGTTCAGTAACATGACAAGTGAAACACAGTACATTAGAGTGGTGAAATCACAGTACCATTAGAGTGAA
>NC_062531.1:2423618-2448618 GCF_022655615.1 Tachysurus fulvidraco
AGCGTAATAGATTTGATGCTTTAATGCCTGATCTCTGAGAAATGAAGCACACAAGGTCTGAAATTCGATTTTCAGCTCTAATGAGTAAGGACTAAAACCCTCCGAGTCAAGAGTCACGTTCCTAAAACATCATCCTAGTGTGTAGGATTCCTCGTACACCACAACGTACATTGAACGGTGTGGAGCGTCCATGAAACAAGCTCTAGTTTATTTCTATAGCACTATGGGAAATACACACACACACACACACACACACACACTCTCCTTCACACACACACACTCACACACTACGGACAATTTTCCAGAGATGCCAATCAACCTACCATGCATGTCTTTGGACCGGGGGAGGAAACCGGAGTACCCGGAGGAAACCCCCGAGGCACGGGGAGAACATGGAAACTCCACACACACACACGAGGCGGAGGCGGGAATCGAACCCCCGACTAGAGACTAGAAACAAGATGTTTCCTTGACAGATTAGCATCTCTTTTTTTTCTTTCTTTAAGCTAACAATAATCACAGTTACTTTTGACAGTAACTGATACTTTAACGCATTACTTTATAAATAAAGTAACTCCGTCACCGTCACCATACGCTGCGTTTGTCCGTTACTTTTTTAAATTAATTCATTTAGGCTGAAGTGTAGCCTACAGACTCACCTGTTTACAGCGGCGACGCATTGTAGGATCGGTGGATGGCAACCTGTAAACACGAAGAAGACGCCGCACTGCGGGCGTGTTTCCGTTTGTTCGAGTATGTGCGGCAGTAACGGCGAGTCGAGGCGAGAGCAAGACGAGTTTCTCAAAGTGGAAATATGCTCATTATTTCACTTTAGTTGAGCATAAAGACAAAAACCTTTTAGTCAAATGTAAGCTGTGTCTTTCTGGTTCAAAGCTCCTACTGTATCTACTGCGATAAACAGCAACTCCAATCTGGAGGTAGAAGCTACACGCCTCGACAAAGCTAGAAGCTGACCCGGTGTTGGTTGACACACTCGGAGTGTATCAAGCCCCTCCAGGCAACAGCAACTAGATTTTAACCAGACTGTTAGCCAGGGACAGATTTGTGTTTGTATGGACCATAACGCATAAAAGGGCATTAATTATATAATAATAGTAGTTAGCACGTTCGCCTCACACCTCCAGGGTCGGGGTTCGATTCCTGCCTCTGCCTCGTGTGTGTGGAGTTTGCATGTTCTCCCCGTGCCTCGGGGGTTTCCTCCGGGTACTCCGGTTTCCTCCCCCGGTCCAAAGACATGCATGGTAGGTTGATTGGCATCTCTGGAAAATTGTCCGTAGTGTGTGTGAGTGAATGAGAGTGTGTGTGTGCCCTGCGGTGGGTTGGCACTCCGTCCAGGGTGTATCCTGCCTCGATGCCCTATGACGCCTGAGATAGGCACAGGCTCCCCGTGACTCGAGGTAGTTCAGATAAGGGGTATAAAATGAATGAATGAATGATAATCAACAAAGTAATTGAGTTGCTTGTTTGTTTATCTACAATCGTATTGTTCTTCCCTTCAGCTATGATAAAGACACGTTTCTTTCCGTTAGTCGCCTGGGTTACGTATGTATGTGTGGGGCGGAGCTATCGATACAGGGGTGGGACCCATTTGGGTCAAGGGCGTGTTTGTTTTGGTGATTTCAAATGTCAACATTGGCTTTCAAACATCGGAGATCCCACCTTTAATGTAAACTTGTGATTTGCAGCCGCAACACTGTCTGAGAATTAATCACGACCTTCTGGCCAATCAGAACCGAGAACAGTCCTGTAATATACAGCTGAGTTGTGGAAGTCTATGATTTGAAAAAAATCTTTTCTAAGAATACATGCATAAGTGTTAATACATAGAGTTGCTTTAAATGATAACGTTAAGCTGTCTGTCTGTCTATCTGTCTCTTTATCTGTCTTTCTGTCTCTTCTTTTACTTTCAGCAGCCAGTGAAAATATTACCATAAGTAAGCGGCATGTAGTGGCCGGAGCCGCATGCGTGGCTGCCATGACACCGAGTGTGGCGTGAAAACATCATTGTGCTGGAGTGATAATCCAAATGAAGCAGCTGGAGATTGGTGTGATTGCCAGCAGCAGATCTGTGAGCGAGAGAGGACTAATGTAATTGTTCGCGCTCTTGTCTCTGTTGATACAGGCTCTTCAGAAAGCATGTGATTTAGCTAAAAGCCATCTTCACGCCAAGTAATTAGAGACACCATTCGGGTGGATGGTATTAGTCTGATACACACACACCAACACACTCACACACACACACACACACACACACACACACACCCATGGTGTTATTCAAGCCATTAGCAGTGAGATTAGTTGCCTGCTCGGACAATGAGTGTGTGTGTGTGTGTGTGTGTGTGTGTGTGTGTGTGTGTGTGCATATTTTGGTCATGTGTTTCTTAATATGTTATCACTATGTGTGTATGATTGTAAGTTGTGTGTAGCGTGTGTACTCAGCCAGAGATATTACACTTGACTGACTTAAGTAGTGTGTATATGTAAGAGAGAGAATATATGTGTGTGTGTGTGTGTGTGTGTGTGTGTGTGTGTGTGTGTGTGTGTGTGTGTGTGTGTCACCCCTACTACATAGGGTTTGGAGTCAATGTAATAATTAAATCTATCCAGAGTGCTGGCTGAGAGTGTTACACACACACCACTTCATTTGCACACTGTTTGAAAGTGAGAGACTTTTATGGAACTCGGCGAGTTGCCGCGGTGCCTACAGTACAACATGTGTTCAGAACATTATGCTATTACGGTCTAAACCTAATGTTGTGTGTTGGGTGAAGAATTCTGCTTCATTGCGAATGCGGTCAGTCATCTACGGCATACACTATTCTGTGTCCTTATTTATTTGTTTGTTTGTTTGTTTGTTTGTTTAGCTTTGGTTTAATGCCTTGCTAGCTCCAAAAATCTTTTCCGTTTGTAGCTTCAGTGATGTCATGATGTCATACAGATTGAGGTTTCCGTCCAGGATGCAGTGGAACTGTAAACATAAGCTCAGCTTCACCACTTATTTACTGTATATTTGAACTCTGAAACTTTTTGTTCCCCGGCCAGCCATCTTGGATAATTATGTCACTTTTTGTGCTCCACACCTTACATCATTTTCACATCTACAGCGACCTACTGAATGGCAGCGAGACGTGGGTGAGAGTTTCTCTCTGTCTCTACAGAGAAGTACGGTGGCTGAGAAGTGCAAAACACGAACAAATACGAAAACAAATTAACAAATACGAAAGCACATTAACAAATCAAAAAACACATTAACAAATCAAAAAACACATTAACGAATCCGAAAACAAATGAACGAATCCGAAAACAAATTATCAAATCAAAAAACACATTAACAAATCTGAAAACAAATGAACAAATACGAAATCACAATGACAAGTCAGACAACCCGTCTGTGTTTTCTGTTAATGTGTTTTCGGATTTATTGTTTTGTTTTCGGATTTATTGTTTTGTTTTTGGATTTGTTAATGTGTTATTTGATTTGTTAATATGTTTTCGGATTTGTTCATTTGTTTCCGGATTTGTTAATGTGTTTTTTGATTTGTTAATTTGTTTTCGGATTCGTTAATCTGTTTTCGGATTTGTTAATGTGTTTTCTGTTAATGTGTTTTCGGATTTGTTAATTTGTTTTCGGATTTGTTAATGTGTTTTCGGATTTGTTGTTTTGTTTTCGGATTTGTTGTTTTGTTTTCGGATTTGTTAATGTGTTTTCTGTTAATGTGTTTTCGGATTTGTTAATTTGTTTTCGGATTTGTTAATGTGTTTTCGGATTTGTTAATGTGTTTTCGGATTTGTTGTTTTGTTTTCGGATTTGTTGTTTTGTTTTCGGATTTGTTAATGTGTTTTCGGATTTGTTGTTTTGTTTTCGGATTTGTTAATGTGTTTTCGGATTTGTTGTTTTGTTTTCGGATTTGTTGTTTTGTTTTCGGATTTGTTAATGTGTTTTCGGATTTGTTGTTTTGTTTTCGAATTTGTTAATGTGTTTTCGGATTTGTTGTTTTGTTTTCGGATTTGTTAATGTGTTTTGCACTTCTCGGCCACGGTAGAAAAGACTACTGAGATACACTACTTCCTTGTTACCTACCTCATTGTCTAAGACCCTCATCTCAGTGCTTGGATCGAGTAAGATCTAAAATATCCAACAAATAAGACAAACTAGTTATGTGTAAGCATGTGTGC
Source organism: Tachysurus fulvidraco (assembly GCF_022655615.1). NCBI lineage: Eukaryota > Metazoa > Chordata > Actinopteri > Siluriformes > Bagridae > Tachysurus > Tachysurus fulvidraco. The sequence continues at coordinate 2,427,816 of NC_062531.1, forward strand.
ATACGTATCTCAAACGCTAATGCTGATTTATATTCGAAAATGTTATAGCCGTAATCATTAGCTAATAGCCTGCTTTGCTAAGCATTAGTTAACACGCTACATAAATCAACACGCTCTGTTTAAGCCTGAAAAAAAAACTCGGGGATGCTGGACAAATATGACCTCTAGCTCTTTGTTACGGATCGTTTAGCTAACTTTCCGCCTTATTGCGTTACATAATCACCGAAATATTAGCTTTAAAACCAGCTGACTGCCGTTCAGAGTTAAAATCTCAAGGACTTAAACAGATACACGCTTGCTGTGCTTCATAGCAGGGTTCCTCAAAACGATGCTGTTGTTGTATAATAGAGCCATTTTGAAGCTAATGGTGATGGAGACACGCCGTGACAAAAGGAACACGGATAAGTGACTACGTGGGAAATTTCGATATGAATGCGAGAATGGGATTTATTTATCTTTTGCGTTTCTAGATATAGATATGTTTTTTTACTGTAGTCTGAAATATTAGGCACAGTCTGAAATATGGAACTACATCAAAATATGAAGTGCTGGAGATTTCTAGGTGATAATCAAGCGGAATGGCTTTGGACTTTCTTAGACTGGTTGTTTGGGACGTTTGTTTCTTCTTTAAAGTTAAATCTACTCACAATATTTATATTACAAAATGCTGTAGTGCTTAAGTATGTGATCTGGGATATCCACTAGTCCTGTGTTTCCTCATTCATTCATTCATTCATTCATTTACTACCGCTTATCCGAACTTCTTGTTTCACGGGGAGCCTGTGCCTATCTCAGGCGTCATCGGGCATCGAGGCAGGATACACCCTGGATGGAGTGCCAACCCATCACAGGGCACACACACACTCTCATTCACTTACACACACACACTACGGACAATTTTCCAGAGATACCAATCAACCTACCATGCATGTCTTTGGACCGGGGGAGGAAACCGGAGTACCCGGAGGAAACCCCCGAGGCACGGGGAGAACATGTAAACTCCACACACACAAGGCGGAGGCGGGAATTGTTTCCCGATTCCCACCAGTTATATTGAATATATTTTCATGATGGATTATTTTTATTACTCAGTTTTACTTATTGACTCCCATCATGGACATACTTCACCTGGCCCCGAATCAACCAAACGGTTCGTGAACAGTGCTAAATGAAGCTTGTAATGCTGCACTGATTACTCACTCCATTGTTTTTTTTCAGGTAAAACCTCGTCGCGGTTATTTGTCCGAGCTATTTAGACACCCAAACCTCGTGTTTTAGGGCAAAGCCACAATCTCGTTCATCTCTAAACTCTGCGATAAGCGAGCGAATCACCTGCGAACATCAAACGAGCTGCTCCTGTGGTGAATGTTATTGTAAGCGCAGGAGGGCCGCTGGACGCCGTCCAGAACTCCAGTCAGAAGGAGAAAGCCTAGCGCTTAGCAGGTCTTTAATACTTAATAAAAACAGCTGCCCTGAAAATGTGCGTACCTTGGGTGGCCTTTTGGGTGAGATGCGGTGGAATTTACAGGAATGGAGTGATTGCGCGACAGAGGGATAAACAGGGAAAGAAGAGTGGAGAGGTAAAAAGAACCGCCTGTGGCAACTCGGTCTCTCCCTCTGGCTCACTTTATGGGGTTACCCAATTCCCTGACAGTTTGTTTTAAATTTGGCCGTGCAGATGTTTCTCTGGGTGACTGACTTTTATAGTTTAGAAAAGATTATATCAGTTTCTCTGCAGATTGTGTTACTGTATTTAAAGAAGAAACAACTGCACAGAGAGAGGGAGAAGGAGGGAGGATGGATGGAGAAAGAGGCCATGGGGGGATTTTTCTTCAGGGGGGAATGAGGGTCGCTGGACTGGACATGAATTGCTGTAGGTCTTTACATCCTGAGGCCTCAGCAGCATGAGGATCGATGGAATGCAAGCGTCTGGAGAGCCAGGTTTGACTCGGAGCGTTAGACGCAAATTCTTTCCAATTTACAAAGACAACATACGGGCCAAATTTTAGGATATTAGTTTTTGATAGGCAGCTTGGGACGGGTGCATGAACGGGAGGTTTGAATCACGCTGCTTTCTTAACCACCTTCGGCTCCACGACCGCGTCTTACGTCGTCTAATTCGCTCTAATGAAGGTCCGTAATCCTTTACGTATATTTATATATGAGCCTGTTTCCTAAATTCCAGTCCATCTTATCAAGCCTCAGAGTCCGAAAGCAGAGTGGCAGCTCCTGAAGCAACTGGCAGGTGCTGGGAATTAAACCCCGACGTTCCGGCCAAGACTCGGCACGGAAAGAGAAGTGGGGCGCGGGGTTGCGAGGGGGACACCGGCGAAACAGAGCGTTACAAAAATCAAACCCGGAAACGGACGAAAGAGGAAAATGCGATCGTGTATCTTTTAGCGTACGTGTCAGAAATCGTTCATGTGTCAGGACGGATTTGAGAGGTCATCCATCCACAACCTCACGCAAAACAAAACCCCATCAGCACGCCAGCTTACGTTACCCCAGCCAAGATGTGTAGAATAACAAAGGGTGACAACGAGCACAAGATTAAAGCCATGGAAGGCAGCCACCGGCCACGCGGACTCCACCGAGCGCTCCGACGTTAAGCAGAAGCGGAAAGAGAATTCCTTCTTCTATTCTATTCGTTTTAGACTGAGACTGGAATACAGACATGGCCAAACTGACCTTGAGTAACATTTCCTGTAACGCTAACAAGCATGACTCTTAATCCTACTAACATGGCTAACTCTAACCATAACAAATCCTTTGTGTCTGTCGCTACCATTCGACCCGTGTGATTCCGTATGAACGATACCTCAGTACTTTTTTAAAAAAACAACTATTTTTTATTCTGCCTGGTCAGAAGTTCACTAAGGGTAAAAAGGCTCATGGCAGGTTTAGCAGATTTCAAAACATTTTGCACTCGGTTTACATCTCGAGCCCCAGCTCTTCCACAGCGTGGGATAATAAACTGATCGTTACTCTTTCACTCATCAGTAGTTGACATTTAAAATTGAGTTAAGCTGATGTGGAGTTCCTGGAGTTCATGGTTGTTGTTTTTTTTGTTTTTCAGTAGAAAAGTCATAGTGGCAAGGGCGTCGATTTGGGTAGGGACGGTAGGGACATGTCCCTACCAATATCGTTTCAGTCTCCATGAGATCGTAGTGTAATGTAGTGAGACGGGTGTGATGTGTTTCGGAAGGGAACAGAGTTTTAGTGAAAGCGAATCGCATGCTTCAGAAACACCAGATTTAAACATGTGCACCTGATTTTCCTGTTTAGGAGAATTTTACCTCTCCAAGTTAAACAATGCTAACACGGCCCGCTAGGAGTCACGAAAACCTGGAACGTGTCTCGAATTATGTTTATCGGAATACATGACAACACCCTTCGGTCACACGGCGAAGCGAGATCTTACTGACGGAAAACTACGCTGGACCATAAACCAGAGACCCGACAGCACGATCCTTAAAGGTGCGGTCTCTGATGTTTGAGAAATGCTTCTTTGAAAACTGCGTCGGGCCACCAAACAAAACATAAATCAAAAGAAACGTGTAGCCAATGAGCAGAAAGGGGCGGGGCTTGTCGATATGTGGCGGAGAGAGTGTTCGGTGCGCACGTGTGACGTTAGCAGAAAGCGGTTTTAACATCGACATGGAGGATAAAAACAAAGCAAGAAAGAGAAGAAAGACTTACGATAAGGACAAGAAGTAGGACGTGTTAATATAGGATCAGCTTTCCAGCGCTGGAGAGAACTGAAGGAGCAGGAAGTTGGCCACATATTTACAGGTCGGAGTTTCCCGAGTCGATAACTCCTGAGCTAAATGCTGTTACTACACAACACGCGGTTGTAGCTGCCTCTCTACATTACTACGATAGAAAAGAGGTGTTATTTGTGTAGTAACATGCGCCCTGAACGCTCTCTCCACCCATATTGACAAGACACGCCCCTTTCTGCTCATTGGCTACACATTTGTTTTGATTTTTGTTTAGCTTGTCGTCCCGACTCAGTTTTCTGAAGCATTTCTCAAACATCAGAGACCGCACCTTTAACGGTAATTAAAAAACGAAAAGGGGGCGGTTCCTTATTGAACAGGACAATCTCGTTGCTGATTGGATGATTGAGTAAAATGAACCTAGATGTGTTTTGCACTTAAATGCCACCTTGTTATACTGTTAAAAAGATAATAAAATGAAGTAGAATTTTTGAATAGATTTTATATTTATACTTTTTATATTTCTCTAATAATATCTGAACACATTGAGATCTCAGTTTTGTTTCATCTCCAATACGTCACTTTCTCCATCGTTTTCCACTTCAGACTCCTTATATGGTCGAAGTGTCCTGTGCTTGTTAACTCGTTGCCATGGTAGTTAAGTGGTGTCACCTGTTACTTGTTTCTCCGCATTAGTCTGTATTTCTGTGCTCGTGAACTTACGCACGTTTTTTCTTGGTGATTAGCAAGCGGTTTGATGTCTTCCATTGTTCTTCATCCCTTCACGCTAATTTGGCTTTCATCTTTTCCTTTCTAGGAGATGTGAGGTGGTGGGAGGTGGGAGGTGGACAGCCCTAGCTCTTCATCATGCTTTAAAATCAAATATTTAACTAAATTAACTGACATCCCGGGGCACGGTGGCTTAGTGGTTAGCACGTTTGCCTCACACCTCCGGGGTTAGGGGTTCGATTCCCACCTCCGCCTTGTGTGTGTGGAGTTTGCATGTTCTCCCCGTGCCTCGGGGGGTTCCTCCGGGTACTCCGGTTTCCTCCCCCGGTCCAAAGACATGCATGGTAGGTTTATTAGCATCTCTGGAAAATTGTCCGTAGTGTGTGAGTGTGTGAGTGTATGAGAGTGTGTGTGTGCCCTGTGCTGGGTTGGCACTCCGTCCAGGGTGTATCCTGCCTCGATGCCCAATGACACCTGAGATAGGCACAGGCTCCCCTTGACCCGAGGTAGTTCGGATAAGCGGTAGAAGATGAATGAATGAATGGACTGACATCCCACTCCAACCTCAGTTGATTGCATGGTTATAGAAGGCAACACCACCACTTTATTGGGGTTCTTGAGGACAACAGAAGGATGGAGTTAAGGCTCAGGTGTAGACCAGACAGACCAACAGGATACAGTGCTCTATAAACTGGATTTTCAGGTGTTTGTAGTCCAGACCTCCTGCTAATACAACTATCACTGCATCTAGTGTCACTACCAACACCGACTCACAGCGTTCGGACCAGAGAGAAGTTTGTCGTCTCGATCGCCTCCATTCAAGAGGAAAGAACAATCAGGCCTCAAACTCCGACGTCTCCGGAGAGGCTTCCACTTTATCGCGGTCACTTTCTCTGATCTGCTGGATGATGGAGGCGTGTGTGACGGAGCTGACGGAAAGCAATGAGTGCCTCTCCGTGTAGCACCGTCTTTGATTATTATGGCTTGGCTGATGGTGTGGAAGTGATGTCTTGTCTGTAATAGCTACTCAATCCTCCCCTCACACCAAAGCCATCGTGATCTATCTATCTATCTATCTATCTATCTATCTATCTATCTATCTATCTATCTATCTATCTATCTATCTATCTCTGTGTCTTTCACTCATTCTCTATCTATCTATCTATCTATCTATCTATCTATCTATCTATCTATCTATCTATTTATCCATCCATCCATCCATCCAAAGCTTTCTATCTATCTATCTATCTATCTATCTATCTATCTATCTATCTATCTATCTATCTATCTATCTATCTATCCATCCATCCATCCATCCATCCAAAGCTTTCTTTCTATCTATCTATCTATCTATCTATCTATCTATCTATCTATCTATCTATCTATCTATCTATCTATCTCTGTGTCTTTCTCTCATTCTCTATCTATCTATCTATCTATCTATCTATCTATCTATCTATCTATCTATCTATTTATCTATCTATCTATCTATCTATCTATCTATCTATCGTTCTTTATCTATCTATCTATCTATCTATCTATCTATCTATCTATCTATCTATCTATCTATCTATCTATCTATCTCTGTGTCTTTCTCTATCTATCTATCTATCTATCTATCTATCTATTTTTCTATCTATGTATCTATCTATCTATCTATCTATCTATCTATCTATCTATCTATCTATCTATCTATCTATCTATCTATCTAATCTTCCAATCATTTATTCATTCATTTGCACACTTGTTTGTGTTTTACTGAGTTGATATTTATCTATGTGTTTGTTTGTTTGTTTGTTTGTTTGTTTGTGCATTTCTTACGCATTCCTCATCTCTTGATTCGCAGAGCTCTTATTCTGCAGAAAGTAATGCATGGCAACAATAAATGAAGACAATGCTGGAAGAGCGAGGGAGAGAGAACAAGGTTAGAATGGGTGATAGAGGAAAGAGAGAGAGCGAGAACATGGGACAGGGGGGCTAGAAAGGTGGATGGGGGGGGAAGCAAGGGGCTAGTGGTTAGAAAGGTGGATGAGAGAGAGAGAGAGAGAGAGAGAGAGAGAGAGAGAGAGAGAGAGAGAGAGAAAGAGAGAGAAAGCAAGGGGCTAGTGGTTAGAAAGGTGGATAGGAGAGAGGGTGAGAGAGACAGAATAGAAGGAAGAGAGACAAGAAGGGACTAGGGGGAAGAGAAAGGAGGATAGAAGAAGGAGAGAGAGAGAGAGAGAGAGAGAGAGAGAGAGAGAGAGAACAACAGAGAACAAAAAGGTTAGAAATATGGATAGAAGAGAGAGAGGTAGATGTGAGGTGAAGATGAAGGGAGTGTAAGAGAGAAAGTGCACCTCCGTGTCTCTCTCGAGTGTCTCTGCCTCACCTTTAATCTGTGGAAATGCGCTGAGGAGATGAGGCGTAATTGTAAAGTGCAGCGGGACGACTGAAATGTCTGGAGGGCTGCGTGATCAGCGGGCCGAGGAGTGACAGAGCGAGAGAGAGAGAGAGAGAGAGAGAGAGAGAGAGAGAGAGAGAGAGGGATAATCATCGTCGCCCGAATCTGGCCTGATGACGATGCGCCGCTCGTTCACCGAGCAGCAAAACAAATTAAAGCCCTCGGGGGCGAGCGGCCTGCTGCACAATAGCATACATAAATATTTTATCTTGTGTGCTACAGGTCAGGAAAGGTTTAGTGCATCATCCTTCACATGAGAGCTCACACTTCAACACACACACACACACACACACACACACACACACACACACACACACACATACCTTGTCTCAGCTTTGGTCTTGAATGAAAAGCATTCTCTATCTATTAGCAGTCAGAAATGAAATCTTTATGTTTCCTCTCAAGACATAATCTCTCTTACACAGTTAATGTAGCTGACAAACGACTGGTGGTTGTAGCGAGTGCTGGTGGTGTGATTATGGAGGAAATGCGCTACATTTAGCTCGCTAACAGGTAAGGCTAGGTTTAGTCCGTTCTTTGTATCTTACCTTGTACGATGCACCGTGTGTTCAAGTCCTTTTGGGAAGTTCAGGTTTGTTTACGTCACTTTGGTACGAATGTCTATCTTTATATTTTTAGTCAGTTTAAGAAGTTGCCCTGCGATGGTTTGGCACTCCGTCCAGGGTGTATCCTGCCTCGATGCCCGATGACGCCTGAGATAGGCACAGGCTCCCCCCTTGACCCGAGAAGTGCGGATAAGCGGCAGAAAATGAATGAATGAATGAATGAATAAGAAGTTGCTCTAAACTATTTTACCGTAATGTGGTACAATGCTATAATGCTGTCATTTTAAGAGCTTACTACGCATTATAACTGAAATCTGACTGAACACATGTTCCAACATCCGTAGACGCTTTGACTCGCCCTACCTCGACTCTGAGCTCCAAGAAAATCCAGGATTTTAAATCTTGGAATAATTTCACGTGTCTTCACACTGAATGCTCCACACCAGCACCGGACTATGATTAGACATTACATCACAGCTGCATTCAGTATTTCTGTAACAGGGGCCATTAAGGGGCCACATGTTACATTGAGGGGCCAAGTACAGGGTACATTCAAGCACACAAAATAATTTATTCAGTACGGTGCAAATACATCATTCCTTTTTCAAAGGCTCGAGTGCCGCCGATTGTTTGGGGGTGGAATTGCATCTGTGATCGTTGTGAAAAATTCTCCGGTTGCTCTTCTCGTCGACTATCGATGGAACAGGGGCCGATCAGGGGCCAATCAGATTTCAGCAGGGGACAGGGCCCCTGTGGCCCCGCCTCTAGAACTGCCCCTGACAGTGAGCACATGTATGCCGGTTTCGTGTTTACGGTGAGTTGAAGTTGTATGTTGAAAAACTGTCCGCTGTGTAAGGAATTAGACGAGCAGGTATTAAGGGTGACCAGGGGCACCAAATGGGGGGTTTGGTGCAAAATGGGTGTCTCATTTTCTTTCATAGGGCCCAGAATTGCTAGTGGAGCCCCTGATGGCGCATCTGTTCACTTGTTAGCCACACGGTAACGGTAACACTAGCCCTCGGAGCGAGATCAGACGCCACACACGTCTTTCTCAGCCGATCGACTCCACTTAAATTCTAAGCGTCGATTTCTCTCTGAACTCTATGTCTCAAGTTCAGCTGTAGGTGCCGTGTTCGCCGGCTCGTTATTTTTAGGAACGGTTGTCCTGTACCGCGAGTCCTCACTCGAGTCTATTAGGTGTAATTGAGAAACGGGTGATTTCACTCAGTATGGAAAAAAAAAATAAAAGCAGCAGCATGGAGTTTGATGGTGTGATTAGCTGACAGCGGGCAGCCGTAATTATCCAGAATGCGCTAATGACTGCAGCGTGATCGCACAGCGGGACGGGAAACAGCGATCCTCCTCCTCCTCCTCCTCCTCCTCGTCCCTCTTCTCCTCCTCGTCCTCTTTTTCCCCTTTTTTTCTCACATTCAGGTTTAATAAGGCTCATGCGCTGATTAGCGGCGTTTAGTGGAGTTTATCGCTGTTTAGGACCCCGCTAGAATCCCTCGAGTCAAATAGCTCTAATCGGTCTTTTGAGTTGGACATAAAAAAAAGAAACAGCTTTAGTTTTTCCTAACGTTCATAGATATCAAGGAAACCTCCACAGTGAAGCAGGTTAACTAGGTTTCGGTGCTAATTTGTTAGCTTCTGGTGGATGTTTCCGTTATTCCTAAGGCGTTCCTTGTGTGTTGTGATGATGTCACAGGCGTAATAGTAAATAGCAAAGACTCGGCTAAAGAGACAAGCTGTAGCTTTGGGAGCTGATCTGTTTGTGTACAGATAAGGAGGTGAAGGAGTAAAGCACTGAGATGAAGCGACGGCCTTGTGTCCATATCACCAGGTTGTCGAAAGGCATTGTGGGTAGTTCAGCATCCCAACATTGTTAAGAAAGAAGTCATTTAAAAAGTTTCAGTAAAACTCACATCATTGCAGACTCTTTTACCCAGAAGCCTTTGTGATTTATTTCTGGTGTAGTAAACGAGATATTTAAGAGTTATAAGACATTTAAAACAATTTCTTTATTTTTTATTTTTTTAATTAATTTATTTGTTTCATTTTATTATTTTTTTTTAAAAAAATAAACCATTGGCTTAGATATAGTTAAACTGTTAAAAATGTAGATGATTATGATAATGATAATAGTAACAAAAACAAAAAAAATTTTTTTGCTTGTTTATTCATTCATTCATTTATTTATTTTACAATTTTTCAATGATATAATAAATAATTTATTTTATTTATTTATTTATTTTTTTCATTTTTGATCATTGATATTTTCACACCTGCAGACTACAATTACTTTTAGTGTCTTTTTGGAAAAAAATGAATTCATATGAATTCACATTTATTACATGTGTGATAAAATCATCTATTTCGCTGACCTGTGATTGGCCAGCAACAGAAATTCAACTTCATGTGTTTAAAAACAATTAAATCTGATTAAGTCCTTATGTCAAGCCTTTTGATATTGAACTCCAGCTACAAGTGATCGATTCCATCAGTTTTGTTATATATTGGTTATATACACACATTAATAATTATTTATACCTTTATATTATATTATATTATACTTTTATAAAACTTACTATAATAGCAACTATTTGTTTTTATTTTACACTTTTATTTTTATTTTTTATTTTTTTGCATGAAAAACATTTCATCCTTTTTATATATAAATATGTTTTTTATTTCATTTGTATTTAATTTAATTCTATTAGTATCTATATTTAATCGTTTACGTTTCATTTCCAGATATCTTTATTTAATTTTTTATTTAGATGTTCTGACATAAGGGGGTCACGGTGGCTTAATGGTTAGCATGTTCGCCTCACACCTCCAGGGTCTGGGTTCGATTCCCGCCTCCGCCTTGTGTGTGTCTGTTGGCATCTCTGGAAAATTGTCCATAGTGTGTGAGTGTGTGAGTGAATGAGAGTGTGTGTGTGCCCTGCGATGGGTTGGCACTCCGTCCAGGGTGTATCCTGCCTCGATGCCCGATGACGCCTGAGATAGGCACAGGCTCCCCGTGACCCGAGAAGTTCGGATAAGCGGTAGAAGATGAATGAATGAATGCACATTATGACAAATGTTGAATTATATTAAAACGAAATCAAGTCAGTCGATCAATAAAACTTTATCTTGCTCCTGTTTTGCACGTCACTCGGAGGGCCGGCAGTCTTTACTAGTCCTGAAACATTTGGTCACTGATACAGTGTTTACTCTGTCCAGATGCCACAGTAGCACACGGTGACCTCGAGCTCACATCAGGATCGATACTAATCTGCCGTGTAATGTACGTCCATTGATCAGCCCACCCCCGGGGGGGTTATTAGGACGCCTTTGCCTTTTAAACAGCCTGATAATCCTGGATAATAATGGCAATTGAGAGCCTTTATCTCCCTGGTGGTGGAACTCGCTCATTTCCCAGCCCAGGCTTTAGAAATCTGATGTGTGAAATCCATATCTTTTTTTTTTCACATGGAAATACATGTATAAGCTAGACTTTAGAGCCAATTCTCACAAGACAAAGCTCTAGCTTTAGCTCCTTCCGTAATATTTCTGCAATAAACAAAGCCAAGGAGCGATTAAGAGGAGATTTGACTGACGTTACGTTATCTTGTGTGGGTCTGATTCGTTTGTGTGAGATTTCTCAGCGTATATAACAAGGAATAACAAGACCATGCTAGTCCTCGCTGCTAAAGTGTGCAGTCCACAGACGTGTGGACAGCCGATCAGATCTCCAGCACCGAGTCAGAAGAGTGTACAAGAGGATACGGAGGATCTGTGACTTGTTAGAGCAGGATCGTTGGTGTGTGTGAATTTGCTGTGCACATTTTTGTTGTCTCCTGCTAACTACGTACAGTAGCTTAGCTAGTATGTTGCTAGCGAGTGGATGGTAATGATAATCCTCTTGCAATGCAGCGATTTGCCTTTTTATGCATTTATGATTACATCGACTGTCAAGGAACATCCACAAAACATTAATTAATCCATTCATTCATCTTCTACCGCTTATCCGAACTTCTCGGGTCACGGGGAGCCTGTGCCTATCTCAGGTGTCATCGGGCATCGAGGCAGGATACACCCTGGACGGAGTGCCAACCCATCACAGGGCACACACACACTCTCATTCACTCACACACTACGGACAATTTTCCAGAGATGCCAATCAACCTACCATGCATGTCTTTGGACCGGGGGAGGAAACCGGAGTACCCGGAGGAAACCCCCGAGGCACGGGGAGAACATGCAAACTCCACACACACAAGGCGGAGGTGGGAATCAAACCCCCGACCCTGGAGGTGTGAGGCGAACGTGCTACCCACTAAGCCACCGTGTCCCACCCGTCCACAAAACAAATCCCTGTGAATTAGAGCTAGGACCTCGCCAGTGTCTCGTCTTTATTAGAAGATCAGAAGACAACAACGCAGCTTAAACACCAAAAAAAGACTAGAGTGTAAATACCATCATTTTGAACGTGTCTGAACTTCAGTTACAGTTTCTGACACAGAAAGTTCCTTAGTAGACATTGTGGATTTTGTGGATTAGACATTAACAAAGTCTGCGCTAATGTAATGGAAACTAAATCGCCACCTTCGGACAAATCAGGTTTGAGAAGCGAACGGCGCTGTGATGTAAATAATCGTGTATCTTCAGTGTATCAGCTTCGAGTTCTCATGCAGATACAAAACTGTAATCAACTCCATCACTGGAGCTTAAACCTGATGTTGAAAACCACCAGAAGTGAAAAAAAATGTATTATTTTGTTGAATCCAGCAGACTAAAAGAATTTTTTTAACCAAGTCCAAATGCTCATCTGGACTAAATTGCAGCTAATCCCCCAATTTCCCACCACCGGCTCTTTTCCACAACGACACATCTGCAGGATCTGCAGGACAGGAGGAAGGAAGGAGGGAAGAAAACTCTGAATACCGTCTTGTTTATTCCTGCTCTCTTTTTTTCCTTTCTTCCATATTTACTTCTGAGCCGTCACTCAACTTCTCCCCTTCCCTCGTATGTCCTCCCTTGTGGCTTTTCTCTCACGTCCAGGCTGTGGGACGGCGCTGGTGGCGAGCCCTGAGATCTGGAGGCGCATCTGAGATCAATTAGAGCATGGCTGCAGCCACCCATGGACTCGGTGACGGATGGGGCCGGGGTGTATTTATAGCCGGGGTAATTGGCAACACACACATACACGCACAAACACGTGTTTGTAGTGCCAGTGCTTTTCTCAAGCACATCGACTCTTTTCCGAATTATAATTCATATTCGATACGCGGTTTTGCGCTGCTCCCTCGGGCGGCTTTGAAGCTCGCTGCGGTTGACGGTCACACTCCTCGCTCTTCACCAGCTACGGCCTGATCGTCTTAAACGGATCAGTTCTAAACTTCTATTTTAACGTATAGCGGTTGAAGCTTTACGGAAATCGGGATGAAGTTTAAATCGTTGATGAACGAACCACGGTGCAAACTCCGTGAGGCTCAGTCCTGAGCGAATATTCTAAATCAGTACAGAATGCAGGTGTAGAAGTGTAAAGGCGATCCGTACTAAGTGTTTTTTACAGGAACGAAATGATTGGGGATGAGTCCTGAGATGAGCAGTCTAGCCAGTCTAGCCTTTATGATTACACATTAAACACTGACGCAGGGGTGAGTCTGGGATAATCTGGTTCAGGGAAATGAGTAAGCTGGAAATGATGAATTATTGGTCATCGGTAGGACCTCAGGACCGGACCGTCTGACCCTTTTCGTGTTCCGCGTCCAGCAGAATCTCTGCAGCTGATCCCGGAAGTCGGAAGCCGATGCGGTGGCGATCTGTCCCGGGCCGTCAGTGCATTAAACCTGTACGGGAAACCATGGCGAGACCACATCTGCCCCTCGTTAGGCTGCAGAAATGACTGCCATGTGGTGCACTGATAAATAGGCCAGTGTATTTATTGGAGCACAACAAATTGGCTACAAACACTGACACGGGATCGAAGAACTATAAATATTGGACGCGATGAAAGTTTTAAAATGTGCCGCAGCTAGTTTACAAGAGTCCAGGTTTCCTCTCTTTTTCTTTTTATGTACTTCGAGCTAGTTCTCTCTCCCTCTCTCTCTCTCTCTCTCTCTCTCTCTCTCTCTCCTTCTTCTACCAGTGCAGTGCAGTAAAAAAGTGTTTTCTCTCGTTTCTCACTCTCTGTTCGCAGTAAACCAGCCGCACCATGACTTGGACTTGCAGCGTTTTTTTTTTTTTTCCTTCTTCTCCTCGCTACGATCTTATCAATTCGACGCAGAAACACGACAGAAATTCCACAATGAATCGGCAGCAGACGGGCCGTAAACCCTGTGTAATTGCGTATTTGGAGTTTATCTCTTTTTTTTTCTTTTCTTTTCTTTTTTCTTTTTTTTTGCAAACACGCACACGATTGTCTTCCCTGGTGGTCCTTAAACATAACCATATGTCCCTTGTTTCTCTTCTCACTCCTCTCCCTCTCTCGCTATCCTCTATCTCTCTTTCCCTCCTTCCCTCCCTCCTTTCTCCCCCTCGCTCTTTTGAAACGTTACCCGTCGCACGATTAGCCGACCTGCATGCCGTGCATTTCCTGTTGTGAAGATGATGTTGTGTGGTTCGAAACACTTTCTCGACGTCAGAAGGACTTTCTGCGTGGACGTAGGACGTCAGCGGCGGCCGACCGGGAACACACACGGACCGCAGGGAGGGATTCGGATCGGATCATGTGTGGGCCTGGGGAAAGAAAGCCCATCTGTTTTAGAACACGTGCTAAATATTAGCGTATTCACTTTTTCCTGTTTTGGCGAGAGTAGGGAGGGGCCGAGAGCGGAAAGGTCTCGGGCCGGGGTTAGGCTCTGTTTGAAACTGGAAACCCTTTTTCAGCCTTATTTGTTTTATGATTCTGCGGGACGCCATGTTTACACTCGACGTGCAACATCTGGATTAGATAATTTGTCTGGAATTAACCGCCGCTGGATGCTTATCGAGTCCTGTCTGATTAAATCTGTTTGATGTTTCTGCTTTGTGTTTCATAATGATTTTTTTTCTCCCCCTGACAGCGTGTCACTGTGAGATTTGCATAACAGATGAAGGTCGCGGCGGACGGCAGCTATCCCACACACACACACACACTCAGTGCACCTACTATTTTATAATTAGTTTCCTGCTTTTGATCTGTAGTGGTTCGCTTAAAACACAAAGTGATCGGTGGCGTTTTGCCTACGGCGAAGGTCCAGCAGGCCTCACGTGAAAAAAAAAAAGGCACCGCTCACAAAGCTGATAAGTGTTTCTGTTTGCTTATTTGTTTACATGTTTGTTTGTTTCCCTTGGCCCGTTCCCATGTGCTGTGGAATCAAACAGTCCTAATAAACACATTGTGAGAGAGTGGAGTTTGCCAGAGCGTTAGCCGAGCGTGTCGGTGTCTCGGAGTCCCGATCGCAGGAATTAAACTTTTTCGCTACGCTACGTTAATCTACGTTACTACGGCAACATGATTGATGACCGTTTGCCTGCTAATTACAAATCATTGCTAATCTAATGAAGTTGATTAGCTGTCAAACAATTTGTTCCAGGCAGTTTTTAGGTCTCTTTTTCCTGCTCCGGTCATTTGTTTTCCCAGACGTTTCTACACGGCCGCAGGAATCATGAGGGATAAAGAACCGGTTGTCATGTGATGAGTTATAGAGTTATGGATTAACCACCATGAAGTTAATGATTACCCACAACATCGTGTTTCATATCTCTTTTTCTGCACCATTCATTCATTCATTCATTCATTCATCTTCTACCGCTTATCCGAACTTCTCGGGTCACGGGGAGCCTGTGCCTATCTCAGGCGTCATCAGGCATCGAGGCAGGATACACCCTGGACGTAGTGCCAACCCATTACAGGGCACACACACACACTCTCATTCACTCACACACTACGGACAATTTTCCAGAGATGCCAATCAACATACCATGCATGTCTTTGGACCGGGGGAGGAAACCGGAGTACCCGGAGGAAACCCCCGAGGCACGGGGAGAACATGCAAACTCCACACACACAAGGTGGAGGTGGGAATCGAACGCCCAACCCTGGAGGTGTGAGGCGAACGTGCTAACCACTAAGCCACCGTGCGCCCCTCTTTTTCTGCACTGATTTTTATTAATTGAATATTAACCTTTTGCTTTTTATCCATTCATAGTTAACTGCTAATGTGACGCAAACAGCAGAACGATGGTCTAACCAGCTATAAACAAACGTTTCCTCACCAGAGTTTCTTATTTCTCTATAGTTTATATAGAACAATAAAACCACAACACACCTCCAGTCCTCCAGCAAACCTGATCAATCCCTGTACTATGTTGGACGTCCACCATACAATACCATTTGAACGAGCAGTTACTATAGCAACGATAGTGTATTAGCATCAACAGTTTAATATAATCCATTAATTTACACTCGCAATATACACTCACTGTCCACTTTATTAGGAACGTGTGTATACGTGCACATACAGATCTCTAATCAGCCAATCACATGTCAGCAGCACAGTGCAAAAATATCCTGCAGATAAAGAGCATCAGTTAATGTTCACATCAGACATCAGAAGACAAAGTCTGATCTCATCAACTGTAACTATACCTTTTATTATCAGCCTCTGTCAGTCCTAGGGCCTCTATCCCTATTAATTACATATAGGAGGCGTGGCCTATGTACCTATTAATTACATAAAATGAGGCGTGGCCTATGTACCTATTAATTACATAAAAGGAGGCGTGGCCTCTGTACCTATTAATTACATAAAAGGAGGCGTGGCCTATGTACCTATTAATTACATAAAAGGAGGCATGGCCTATGTACTTATTAATTACATAAAAGGAGGCATGGCCTCTGTACCTATTAATTACATAAAAGGAGGCGTGGCCTCTGTACCTATTAATTACATAAAAGGAGGGATGGCCTCTGTACCTATTAATTACATAAAAGGAGGCGTGGCCTCTGTACCTATTAATTACATAAAGGAGACATGGCCTCTGTACCTATTAATTACATAAAAGGAGGGATGGCCTCTGTACCTATTAATTACATAAAAGGAGGCGTGGCCTCTGTACCTATTAATTACATAAAATGAGGCGTGGCCTATGTACCTATTAATTACATAAAAGGAGGCATGGCCTCTGTACCTATTAATTACATAAAAGGAGGCGTGGCCTCTGTACCTATTAATTACATAAAAGGAGGCATGGCCTATGTACTTATTAATTACATAAAAGGAGGCGTGGCCTCTGTACCTATTAATTGCATAAAGGAGGCATGGCCTATGTACCTTTTAACTACATAAAAGGAGGCGTGGCCTATGTACCTATTAATTACATAAAAGGAGGCGTGGCCTCTGTACCTATTAGTCCCACTATAGCAGGCATGGCCTCTGAAACTGTCCATCTTGGTAAAGCAGATAAAGGGGGTGTGGTTTGGGTGCTGGTGTGTTCAGGATGACTTCCTATTTTTTCGAAGCCTGTCACACTGGGAACAACTGACAATTGTAATTTGTCTGATATTAAAATGTTTATTTTATTTTATTTGTCATGTCCCAAGACACACACCATGTTATCTGGGAAGAAGAGAAAGCTTTTCACACCCGGAGTCAATAAGATGCAGTGTTAAAGAAGTAAAGTTAAAAATAAAAGTGTCTTTGTTCCTCCCAGCGGGTCTTCAACAATAATGGGTGTTTGGTGGTGAAATGCTACGAGGCGTTAGGGATGTTACTGACTCTCGCTGACAGAGAAGAAGAATCTCTCCTTACTTCAGCATCGACTATTCAGATGCCAAGGAACAGATGCTGGATTCTGTGTGCTTTATTGACTCTAGACATCTGTTAATACAGTGGCTTGATCTTAGCCGAGTGTTTGTTGATGCACGGACAAGAGCGGCCAAGCGCCAGATGAAACAATCAGAGAAAGAGAGGGAGACGGTGGAGCGCTGATAACTATCTGTAAGCCTGTCATTGGTCTGATGTGATGAGGTGGGATTTACTGCCATGCTCCATCGTGGGTGGGGTGAGCAGCGAGTCAGAGCGTCCCTCCTCAGACCTCTCCAGCACAACAGCTGCGCCTTGTCAAGGCTCTGTCGAGTTATTGCTTTTTGAAAAATTGTGGGATTTTTTTTTCTTTTACAAGTAACGCCTGACAAATTGGCAGATTTTTTTTTAAAGCCCAGCACGAAAACTAGTCGTCCGGGTGACGTAGTCGTTACACGGACAGACGGGTTCCAGCACACGCTCGTGGCTTGGTTGGTGGACGACATTCGTTCGGCCGTATTTTCTTTCCTTCTTCCTTGCTGGTGAAAACGCAGTCTGTCCCATTCCGAACATTTCTCTCGTTTTATTGGTGGCCTACAGTAGCATGTGGAGCCACTGCCATTTGTCTCCTGTCTAACATTCACAGTAGTGTTTTGTTTGTGAGAGAGTGAGAGTGTGTGAGTTCTGTAAATGGATATCTCTCACCATGAGGAACGTTGGGGTGATTTATAGGAGTTGTTGCGATTTCCTGTGGTGAAGGCCGACTCACATTCTTAGGATCTCTCTCTCTTTCTCTCTCTTTCTCTCTCTTAGTTTCCCAGTTTTACTACTTCTCCTTATCTACATGATTCGTTACAAAATGCTACTCAGACACGAGCTGAACTCACTGACCTGTGTAACAAAACTTTGAGTGGGTGTGGCCTTATATTCTAATGAGCCTATTTGATTGACATACATCTGTAAGACACGCCTGTTTGAGAAAAACACAACAACATTTTACCTTCCCGTCAGTTAGCAGAGTTAGCTCCAAAGACTTTCCCATAGGGGACACGGTGGCTTAGTGGTTAGCACGTTCGCCTCACACCTCCAGGGTTGTGGGTTCGATTCCCACCTCCGCCTTGTGTGTGTGGAGTTTGCGTGTTCTCCCCATGCCTCGGGGGTTTCCTCCGGGTACTCCGGTTTCCTCCCCCGGTCCAAAGACATTCATGGTAGGTTGATTGGCATCTCTGGAAAATTGTCCGTAGTGTGTGAGTGTGTGTGTGAATGAGAGTGTGTGTGTGTGCCCTGTGATGGGTTGGCACTCCGTCCAGGGTGTATCCTGCCTCGATGCCCGATGACGCCCGAGATAGGCACAGGCTCACCGTGACCCGAGAAGTCCGGATAAGCGGTAGAAAATGAATGAATGAATGAATGAATGAATGAATGAATGAATGATTGTTGTGCCACCCCCCCCCCCAACATGAATAATTTCATATTTGATCTTATCGTACACTGGATCGTGTTCGTTCACACTAAACACATTGAAAACTTTTAGATTTTACTGTGATTAAGAAGCGATAAAAATGTTAATAAATGCTACATTATTAAAAAATACATGTAAAAGGTATAAATGTTCATAAATGCTAATGATCTGATCGGTCATGAGGTTTTTCGGAGGTTACAGTAGGCTGAAGTGCTTCATAACAAATCAGTGGCTGTTTTCCTTTTCTTGCCATAACTCATGTTGTGAGTCATTCCTAAAATGGCTTTTCTACAAATCCTGGCCAGAGGCTGCAGCTTGTGAAGTTCGTAATGCTGTAAAAACACATGAAGCTAACAGTCAGGTTGAGGTTCCAATAACATCTATAAGCTATTTAGGGGGATTTTTCCTGCCTTGTGTGCGCTCTGAAACTCCAGCCTGCGTTTATCACTCCCCGTGCCCTTTACTCTCTCTCTCTCTCTCTCTCTCTCTCTCTCTCTCTCTCTCTCTCTCTCTCTCTCACACTCTCTCTCTCTCTCTCAGACTTGTGTTGGCTTTGGCGTCTCTTGTCAGATTGAGCTGAAAGTAATGGTTTGTTTAAGTGCACTGGGAGCAGCCTGCGAAAACACCATCGCCACAGAGCTATAGAATGAGAGAAAGAGAGAGAGAGAGAGGGAGAGCAAGAGGGAAGAAAGTAAAAGAGGAGAAAAAAGATGATTTGCATGTAGTTTTGTCCTCCTTGGGATTGTATTTATATTGAGGAGCGGAGCACTGAACATTGTTATGCCGTGTTGTTCTATAGTGGAGCTTTTATTGCTCAGGAAGGATGTGAGTTAATAGTCAACTATTGTACACATCCTTCCTGAATAACAGCAAGTCTGCAAAGTTTATTTACTTATCAGTACGAACATGTTCCATTGCACATGCTGAGACGATTTACACCACCAGTTCTGTGTGACTAGAGAGAGAGAGAGAGAGAGAGAGAGAGAGAGAGAGAGAGAGAGACAGAAAGAGAGACAGACAGACAGACAGACAGACAGAGAGTGAAAGAGAGGCAGACAGACAGACAGACAGACAGACAGACAGACAGAGAGTGAAAGAGAGGCAGACAGACAGACAGAGAATGAAAGAGAGAGAGAGAGAAAGACAGACAGAAAGAGAGACAGACAGACAGACAGACAGACAGACAGACAGACAGAGAATGAAAGAGAGAGCGATAGACAGACAAACAGAGAGAGAGAGAGAGACAGAGAGAGAGAGACAGACAGACAGAAAGAGAGACAGACAGACAGACAGACAGAGAGTGAAAGAGACAAATAGACAGACAGAGAATGAAAGAGAGAGCGATAGACAGACAGAGAGAGAAACAGACAGACAGAGAATGAAAGAGAGAGTGATAGACAGAGAGAGAGAGAGAAACAGACAGACAGACAGACAGACAGAGAATGAAAGAGAGAGCGATAGACAGAGAGAGAGAGAGAGAAAAACAGAGAGACAGACAGAGAATGAAAGAGAGAGTGATAGACAGAGAGAGAGATAGAGAGAGAGTTCAGTAAGATATTCGCATTAGCATTTAAACCTGTGTTTTATTAAATGTTACTAAAAAAGACAGATCTTAGTGAGTGTCAAATTATTGATTATTATTGTTGTTGTTGTTGTTGTTTTGTTGTTATATATTATTGTTATTGTTATTATATATTATTATTATTATTGTTATTATTATATTGTTGTTGTTGTTGTTGTTGTTGTTATTCGACATGTTTTGAGTGCTTCACACTTGAGTGCTTGAGGTTAAACTGATACATTTACATTTTTAATAGTAAAGTGAGTGACATGATCTGTAGAATTTAAAGTCATTATAATGTGCTGTGTTGTTCACACTGACTGTGAATCGTGAACCGTCCGTTATTTACCGAGCAGCAAACAGAAGACGAGTGTTAAGGAGTTTCCCCTCTTTATCATCATGTAAATGAAAGCTCTCTGGAGAACATCCAGTTCAATCCCACAATGCACTGCACTGCATCTCAGGCTCTGGAATTTAAAAGCCAACCAATAAAACTATAATGATTTAAATATATATATTTATATATATGAAAGAAACAGTTTTATGA
>NC_062531.1:2456118-2466118 GCF_022655615.1 Tachysurus fulvidraco
TTAGGGATCTAGGCATCTAGGGAACGAGGGAAGAAGGGTGTAGGTCAAGTGATGCAGGACTTTCCTTTTGCTCCCTATAGAGAAGCTTTAAGGCCGGTGAAGGACGTTGCCCTTGTGGTCACCTCTCAGCGCCGATTGGATTTCAATAAAATGCAAATTCACGGCTTGCTGCGGCTAATCCATTGATTTCACAATGAATATAGTGAGCACTCTGAGACCCTCCACGGTTATTAGGATTAATGGAAATTTAAAGCAAAATAGCAAGAAGCAGGGATGTGAAGAAATGCTGCGCAACCCTTCGACGGCTTTGGCTGGCAATTTGCATTCCTTTGTAGGACGACTTGTAATCCCCTTCTCCCTCCCAGCATGCCAAGATACACACAACACTTTTATTATCCCAGTCAACAAATCGTTTAGCTAATTCCAAACCTATTAACGCCTAATGCACTGTTTCCCAATCCTGCTGCTTTATTTCGGGAGGCTTTTCTGAGCTCCTCACACATCTCATTCAAGTCATCAGCTAACACCACTTACGGGAAAACGACACAAACTAGGACGGCTAGGGCGCACACATTTCCCCCACATTCCTGTGTTTTTATTTCACGTAGCTAATCAGCGTCACCGCCCACGTACCACACCCCAATACACACACACACACACGCGCGCGCACACACACACACACACACACACACACACACACACACACACACACACACACACACACACACACACACATGATCCGTTTACTTTCACCTGATTTTTTTCTGATTTATTCATTCCAGTGCGATTTTGTGAATGCACCTTCACATGTTCTTGTTCATGTTTAAATTAGAATTAAATGTAGATACACGTATGATTACATGTGCAATGCGTGTGATTATTATGTATGTGGATCCTGTAGGAATAATTCTAACACCCTCTATATATAAATTACAAACACCCGTACTTCCACGTCGTGTTTTTTTATAAGTCCACAAAAACTAGGACATATTTATGTATTTATTTACGCATGAATTTTATTGTTTAATTGTTTATTTTCATATCGAGAAACGCGATTTTTTACTCAATTAAAACCTCACACAAAGTATGAATGTTTGTTTATGAGCTTAAATATTACTGACACAATAAAAGATATGAAGGTTGTTCGTTTATAGTCGCACCAGAAATCACGTGTTTGTAAAAAATGACTCGAGCATCTAACAGTTGTAGCTTTAGTGTTTAGTTCAGAGGCTTTATGGAAAGTTTTAACAGGTCTCACGGTGACTATCTGATGTGTTCGGCTTTGTCAGGCTATGGAAATGCCTTATGTGTGTGTGTGTGTGTGTGTGTGTGTGTGTGTGTGTGTGTGTGTGTGTGTGTGTGTGTGTGTGTGTGAGAGAGAGAGAGAGAGAGAGAGAGAGAGAGAGAGAGAGAGAGAGATCGCAGAAAACCAAGGATTCAATGCTCCCTCCTAGCGACTCAATAACGCAATGCAACAGAGCCGATAAAAGCCCAACTTCACATCTCATAATCCCGTTAGCACTCTTTTCTGCCTTCCCCTTAAAGCAAACAAACAAATAAAAAGATAGTAAATAAACAGGGGGAGAAAAAGTGTAAAGGTTTAGGCCATAATTAGGACTAACGCTTTTTGCGCTAATTGTGAATACTAACATGTTTAAATGAACAGGCTATTTTTGTTTATAAATGTAAACAGTGAAATTCAATGTCAAATTCGATTAATAAAAATAATCATCGAATCTAAATATCAGATTTTTAAATATGGGTCAAATGAGAAAGGAAAGAAAAAACAATTGATGTTGTGAAAGCTGCAGTTGATTCGTGAATGGTGGATTATTTTTTTAAAAACAAAACAAGAATCTCTCGGCATATATAAAGCAATGGAATGACTGAATCTCCGATTTAAAAATACACTTGAATCACGCTGAGACGTGTGTGTGTGTGTGTGTGTGTGTGTGTGTGTGTGTGTGTGTGTGTGTGTGTGTGTGTGTGTGTGTGTGTGTGTGTGTGTGCGTGTGTGTGTGTGTGTGTTTCAGCTGACTCCAGCACGTCGTTAACCCCGGTGTGTGTTTATGTCTCTCCCTCTCCGCTGTGTTAATTAAAACACAACATCATCAGGAGGAGGAAAGCTACAACCAGCTATTTTTGAGCCACCCCCACCTTCCTCTTCTTCTTCATCCTTCTCCCTATGTACATTTTAATCACGTCACATGATGGAGGTATGTTTCAGCTCAGTCATCGTTGAGCTGCTCATAACCTTTAAACAGCCTAAAACAATGCTCGACAGAGAAAGTGACAAACATAGCAAAGCACTGAGACTAAACAAATCTATCTATCTATCTATCTATCTATCTATCTATCTATCTATCTATCTATCTATCTATCTATCTATCTATCTATCTATGGTTTGTATGGAATATAAAATAGCTATTAGCTTTAATATTTTTTGATGGTCTATGATGGTTTAATGGAGGATGGGGTTTATAATGGTTCCTGGTGATGTATCAAATCGGTCCAACTTCCACTTGTGAGATCTTCAGAATACACCAATTTCTAGTGAAAGTGGTGGTTCGGTGCCTTGCTCAAGGGTGGTTTTGCAGGGCCGAGACTCGAGCCCACAACCTTATGTTTAGGAGTCAAACTCTCCAAGCATTAGGCCATGACTTCTCCTTATTGAACATTATTGTGGTTTGGGTCTTTTTGTCTATAAATGGTCCTGAGGAGAAAAAAAGACAAAGTTAGTTTATACACATTTAGAGAGCTTTTGTAAAGTAAGCATGTAGAATAATATATTGTTCTCCAGGCCCTTGGTGCATCATAGACCCTGAGAACCTTGTTTTATCCCCAGATTGTTTTCTAGCTAGCTGATATTATAGAAAGTCATTCTTTTTGGATTTGTACCATGAACTAGTTTTGGTTAAGTGATCATTTATATAGTGATGTAATAATTTGGGCAAAATATGTTTGGGTTTAGGAGCAAGGGGATAAATTAAGGCAGTAGAGAAAGTGTCCAAGTCAATGGCTTGCTGCTCATCAGTACTATTAATGATGGTGATGGAGTAAATGATGTTTATGAAAAATCTCCTCCCTTCACCGGGTGAATCCTTCAACGTCTCACACACTTGTGTAAAATATCTGAACCCATATTGACACACTTGGATACACGAGATTAGACAAACACGCGCTTCGTTAACTGTAATTATGAATCAGGGTTACTGCAATATGCATTTCTAATGAGGTGGCTCGCGCATCGTAAGTGCTTCCTGCGCGTGATATTGCTCACCGTCACCCGGGTAACCGCGTTGCATTCTTCATCCGTTCTCCTCCAGCAATTCAATCTGATGGCTGTCACTTTAGAAAGAGAGAGAGATTCCAATTACAATTCTCGCCACCAGCATCTGTCTTCTTTTCTCTCTCTCGCAGCTTCTGAATTGATCAATTTGCTTTTTTTTGCCCTTCCACTTAAGAGTGCCATAAAGCCGCGCTCACTTAGGGCCGAGCGGCGGAGGGAGAAGGTCAGTGTTATCCAAACACAGCCATTGGGCCATTTGTTATAGCACCCTCCATGTGGAAAGGCTGCGAAATCAGGGCCGTCACTTCAATCAGGCTCGCGCGCACCGGCTGAATTTATAACGTGAAATCACACCAAGAGCGCGAGACTCTAAAGGGGGGAGGAAAGGGGAAGTGTTAGTGATGAAGAGAGAGAGAGAGAGAGAGAGAGAGAGAGAGAGAGAGAGAGAGAGAGAGAGAGAGAGAGAGAGAGAGAGAGAGAGAGAGAGAGAGAGAGAGAGAGAGAATGAGAGAGGGACAGACAGACAGACAAACAGACAGACAGACAAAGAGAGTGACAGACAGTCAGAGAAAGAGAGAGAGAGAGAGAGAGAGAGAGAGAGAGAGAGAGAGAGAGAGAGAGACTTGTTTGTTTACAAATGGAAACAAATAAGTGATTGTTGAAGGTGAGGAAACAAAAAACAGATCAGGGTGTGTGTGTGTGTGTGTGTGTGTGTGTGTGTGTGTGTGTGTGTGTGTGTGTGTGTGTGTGTGTGTGTGTGTGTGTGTGTGTGTGGGTGGGTGGGTGGGTGTGTGTGTGTGCACGTGTGTTCACGAGCAGAGCATGAATAAATTGTTTTGCTGTTTAGGACCTCAGGATCCAGAGGCCTGTGAACAAAATCCTCCCTCAATGAAAAGTCTAAAAAGGCCAAAAAAACAAAAAGTGTGAAAAAGCTACAACAGGAACAAAGAAAAGAAAACGTGACAGTGGGAGATTAAAATACTATTTTGGCTCTAATATAGGTTTTCTGAGTTGTGCATCATAAGCGCTTATAACCCATAATAACATTATACTTAAAAGCGTTACACTCACACTTTATCTGTGCGCCGTTCTCACGGTAGAAAACAGTTCATCAAAATGTTTCCTTGCAACCAAACAAAAGATGCAGTAAGCTAAATAAACCTGTGGTCCTATAAACGTGTCATTAAACAAATAAAACATTTTCGTGATCAGTACAAGATAAAATATTGTACTCTAAAGTAAACTAGATTTGTAAAGTTTGTTGCGACAAACTTTGATGTTGGCTTTGACGAGGCAAGTATTCGCAAAGGCTGGTGCTTTTTGAAGGTGAGTGGACATAAGGGTCAATGTTACTTTTGGAGGCAAGTGGACAGAAACATTTGGAGGCAAGTGAAGATGAGCATGTGACGTCATCAGAATACTCCTGAGGAAGTTCCCCTCATTGTTCTGAGTGTTTTGATATATCACATGTCCATGTTGTAAAAATATTTTTATTTTGCATATTTTGGGGGCGGGGCTGTGGCACAACCAAAAGGCCAGTCAGTACACCGATTTAATTCAGAGTATCACCCTAAAGGAGCTGGCCGAGTTTGGTGTAGATAGTTCAAAAGCTTGCCGAGTTATAAACCTCCAAAGTTTATAATGGGAGTCTATGGGAAAAAAGGCCATTTTGAGACCCGGTACCGAAAGTACTGGTACTTGGATCGCTTAGAAAAGTCATAGCAACAAACTTCAGACCAGCGTCTACAACATATCTGAATTTGGTGCATGTGGTTATAAATTTTGGTCTAAGCTTAAAAAGGAAAACAGAATGTTGGCAAAGCGACATAATAATTGCCGTAAATAAAAAAGGAATAATTGTATAAATTTAAATCGATACGTTTGTTGTCACACACAGTGTTTACAGTCACCTGAGTCACCTCAGACTTGTTCGTTAGGGATAAATGCAAACACATTTAAATATAACTAATATTAATCTTGAACTTTTTTATTATTATATTAATCTTTATATTATTCTTTATAATAATCTTTTGTTTTACGTTTATGTTGCAAAACACATGTAAAAAAATTTCATTGTGGATCGTGAATATCTTGTCGCTATGATGCTTCTAAAAATCCACCAATAGGAAGACGGCAAATTTACAGAACGGCTAAACGGATTTGCCAGTTGCCATGGCGATAAATGAAACGTACCTACGCACAGAAAACTTCTACTCAGAAGAACGTTCATGTCACATTGCTCTCACTTGTTCAGGTTCGCTTGCAGAACATTTTTAACATTAGTGGTTAGCACGTTCGCCCCACACCTCCAGGGTTGGGGGTTCGATTCCCGCCTCCGCCTCGTGTGTGTGGAGTTTGCATGTTCTCCCCGTGCCTCAGGGGTTTTCTCCTGGTACTCCGGTTTCCTCCCCCGGTCCAAAGACATGCATGGTAGGTTGATTGGCATCTCTGGAAAATTGTCCGTAGTGCGTGAGTGTGTGAGTGAATAAGAGTGTGTGTGCCCTGTGATGGGTTGGCACTTTGTCCAGGGTGAATCCTGCCTCGATGCCCGATGACGCTTGAGATCATGTTCATGAGTATCAGATATGTTAATCCCTTTCCACTGCTTCTCTCTTTGTACCCATCCCGAGGCATCCAGACATTGTACCAGCTCCTAACGTCCTCTGTGGGACGAAGCCTTTGGACGTCCACCGAGCCGAGGCCGACTCTAAGAATCTTGAGACATCTCCAGTTAAACTCTGTGATACCAAGGAGATCCGAAGTCCATGATCCTTACACCAATACAACATTTAACTGACTGTATATTACATTCACACCCCCAGTGTCACCCATATGAGGATGAGGTCCTCCCCCTTGAGTCTGGTTCCTCTCAAGGTTTCTTCCTTTACCGATTTAAGGCAGTTTTTCCTCGCCACTGCTGTCTGAGTCACCTCAGACTCGCTCATAGGGGAATAAATACATACACATTGTGAACTATTTATATCTAATATTAATCTAGAATTTTTATTCTGTCAATTCTTTTACTTTTATTATTTGTTATTTCCTTTATCATTAATTATGTCTTCCTTCTGCTCTATGTTTATGCTCTGTAAAGCTGCTTTGAGACAATTGTAAAAAGCACTATACAAATAAACTTGAATTCAATTGAATTGAATTGAATTGAACTGAATTGAGTCAAGGCTCCCCGTGACCCGAGAATAGTTTGGATAAGCGGTAGAAAATGAATGAATGAATGTTATTTGTCTTTCCTTTGCTCTGATAATTTCTCTTTTCTCTCTCTTCCTCTGTTTGTGTGTGTGTGTGTGTGTGTGTGTGTGTGTGTGTGTGTGTGTGTGTGTGTGTGTGTGTGTGTGTGTGTGTGTGTGTGTGTGTGTGTGTGTATCAGCTGTCTATGCCCTTTGGCCACATTAACTTTATTATTATTGCTTCTCCCATGATGCCGCCCTTATCATCCCCCAATCAAACATCCAAAGAGCTGTAGTCGATCCGAGCTAGATGCACTTAAAACATGGAAAGGAGGGAAAGAAAGAAAGTAAGAAAGAAAGAGGGAATGTGAAGGTAAAGAGGGATGAACAGGAAAGAACAAGAACACCCGAGGAGAGCAAAATAGCTGAAACACGGCCAACAACGAAGGACACCGGTCTAACGCTCCAGAGAACAGCAGGAACGCTAGCTGAAGTCTGTCGATTAGACTGCAAAAGTTTGTACACCCTCAGAACAAAGCTTAGAAAATTTCTCATGGACGGTTGCAGGTTGATGTAAAGCTGTAAAG
This sequence comes from Tachysurus fulvidraco, assembly GCF_022655615.1. Taxonomy (NCBI): domain Eukaryota; kingdom Metazoa; phylum Chordata; class Actinopteri; order Siluriformes; family Bagridae; genus Tachysurus; species Tachysurus fulvidraco. The sequence goes on from NC_062531.1 coordinate 2,463,180, forward strand.
CTGCTAGTTTTTTTTTAATTAAACCCATGGAATTTCAGTGACCAGTTCAACTAGTTAGTCACTGGTAATAAATCTAATTCGGTCTAATCTGTGATTTAGAAAAGCTGTAAGAAGACAGATATTAACAGATCCCGGATCTTCTGATAAGTGAGAGCGGTTTTAATGAGATCCATGTTGCGTAAGGAATAAAACGATCGGTCCCTGTGTGGTTAGGTAAATAATCGACGATAGGTTGGTGTGATTCCGGCTCGACAGCAGAAGTTACCATGGAGACAAGCCGACGCTTACGAGGTTTCGTTCACTAACGAATCACGCGCCGTGACATAAAAAGATCTAAAACGATCTCCAATTAGAATCCAGTTTGTAAAAGATTTTGCAGAATTTTTCAAAATTTGTGTTGAACGATCTGATCGGAGATTATGAAGCTGGACGGCAAACAGAAGTGAGCTGGAGTGCAGTGGGGTCTCTGTAAACAGACAGCCGTCCTCAGTGTAGGACAAACACGGCGTCTTTATGAGCGCGCGTCGTAATTACACGTTACCTTGACTGTCGGAGTTTTAACAGCGACCTGGCCTTGGGGTTTCCTGGATACACCTGGACCAAGTGATAAAGGACTTTACGTAATGGAGTCAAATTACTTTGTGTGTGTGTGTGTGTGTGTGTGTGTGTGTGTGTGTGTGTGTGTGTGTGTGTGTGTGTGTCTAATTCCTTTATTTTATCCCTAGTTCAACTCTTGTTCATTTCCTATCAAACCTCCTCCTTCTTGTCCTCCTCCTTCTTGTCTTTCTTCTCAAGTCATTGCAGATAGCTTACATCATCATTTCCCATGATCCTCTGCGTCGTCATGCAGGTGTCCGCCGCTTGACTGATGGGAAAATATTTAATTTCTGAATCCATGTGCACTTCAGGATCTCATCCTACACCCTGACCTTAAAGTGTGTATGCAGAGGCGGGGTGTGTGTGTGTGTGTGTGTGTGTGTGTGTGTGTGTGTGTGTGTGTGTGTGTGTGTGTGTGTGTGTTTGTCCTGCGAGTGTTTAGCCTCAGTTAGCATCCTCTTTCGCACTCACACGTACACACTCGCACGTCCTATTAGAGGCTTGCGATCAAGGCTCATTTGACCTCCACCTTCTCCCTGACCTCTATGTCAGTCCCTGGAGAGATGAAGGCTACGCCGTGTGTGTGTGTGTGTGTGTGTGTGTGTGTGTGTGTAGTGTGTGTGTGTAGCGTGTGTGTTTGCAAGCGCTGATGTCTGACTCAGAGCAAACACCCCGATGGTCAAACACACATCCCACTTTCTTCTTTTCCCTGTCCGTCTCGTCTCACCTCCACCTCTCCGTCTGTGCCTTGAAAGCACAACATGTGGCTTGTTAATAAATTTTTGTTGTGTAAAAGAACTAAAACAGTTTAGTGTGGTGAAATGAACGCTACTTTTTCACACATTATGTTGCGTGTCTTTACTCCAGTTTAAGGTGTACAATGGCGTAGATGTTATCACAGTTTACTTTTCAGGTTTGGCTGAATTCATCACGTGACTGCAGAGAAGCACAAAGCAAACTCACTCACTCACTCACTCACTCATTTTCTACCGCTTTATCCGAACTTCTCGGGTCACGGGGAGCCTGTGCCTATCTCAGGCGTCATCGGGCATTGAGGCAGGATACACCCTGGACGGAGTGCCAACCCATCACAGGGCACACACACACTCTCATTCACTCACACACACACTCACACACTATGGACAATTTTCCAGAGATGCCAATCAACCTACCATGCATGTCTTTGGACCGGGGGAGGAAACCGGAGTACCCGGAGGAAACCCCAGAGGCACGGGGAGAACATGCAAACTCCACACACACAAGGCGGAGGCGGGAATCGAACCCCCGACCCTGGAGGTGTGAGGCGAACGTGCTAACCACTAAGCCACCACAAAGCAAACTATTAGAAAAGGATATAAAGAACAAGTTTTGTGTCTAACAAAATGTCCAGATCACATGACATTTCTGCAGCACTGCAGCTCTGTCCTTTGGCTCAGCATCGCAGCTACAAAGGCCTACGAACCCAAAACGCACGTCCTGTTTGTTTCACCTCTTGCAATCGAGTCAATTCAGAGTCGATCGAGACACTTAAGGAACCTCCCTGAGGTAGAGAACACACAGGGCTTCAGTCCGAATGAGACTAAATGTTACATACGTATACAGCATCTTCACCGTGAATAAAATCTCACAGGAAATGTCACAACCTGGCAACCGGCACCTGATCTGCCACCTCTCCATCCAACCCCATTATTCAGTGTGAACAACATGTTCCTGCTAATCTGTAAACCTTTTTAGCCCCATACCATTTCTGGGTCAAATGATGGCTCGGGTCTCTTTGTAGTCTCGAATAGAATCAAATACATGTTTATTAAAGGCAGAATTCATTACGCTGAGTATCTTTTGGATAAAGTCATATTTGTTATTTTCTCTCTTTTTTTTTTTCTCGGCTCTCTCTGTAGAGCAGCTTTCATGTGTGTGTAATTATCATACATCATTATAGCTGGGATTGTCATGGCAGGATTATCAAAGCTCACCACCACGTCTGTGTGTGTGTGTGTGTGTGTGTGTGTGTGTGTGTGTGTGTGTGTGTGTGTGTGTGTGTGTGTGTGTGTGTGTGTGTGTGTGTGTGTGTGTGTGTGTGTGTGTTCTCTCTCGTCTGGCAGAGTAGGCCATTTTTCCCTCTTTTTTTTTTTTTTTTTTTTTGAGGCATAAATTTGCCCGTGTCTGTTTGGAGTGCACTCTCTCTCAAGCTGCTGGCGGTATCAAAGAGAGGGAGCGGAGTGCGCACTCTGAAGTGCCCCTCGTCAGGAGAGAATGAAGCGGTGAAACGTCGAGAAAACCTGTGAACCACAACGTCTTCATCTATACACACACACACATACACACACACACACACACACACA
>NC_062531.1:2468618-2474205 GCF_022655615.1 Tachysurus fulvidraco
AACCTAAACATTACAAAAGTATGTGTTTAATGTGCCTTAGGTCAGTAAGGAAGAAATTATTTTACGTGCGTGATATTGTGGGAAAATAATCAACGCCGAGGTGGTTAAATTTATATTATTATTATTATTATTATTATTATTATTATTATTATTATTATTATTATTACAGTGTGAAACGTGAACGCGCTCGTGTATTCTTGCATACGCCGTTTCATAAAAAAACGAAACATAAGAAATGAGCTAAAACTGGCTAATTACCACTTAAATACGCATTATAAATATCACGTTATATGCCTGTAAATGCACGCAATTGCTTCAGATATTAAAAAATAATAATAAATATACGCACGTGCCAACAAACAGAGAGAAGTCACGTGTTTCCCTCCACACGCGTTGGTTCATTTTTCCAGTCCATTGGAAATGTTTTTCCGCGTGTAAATTATATACTTTTTATACTATTTATTTTTTTGTGCTTTTCCAATTTAACATGTGCTGTTTTTGCACACGTGCGTTCTATAATATTATCATTTTCCCCCATTTAAAGCAGGCGGTTATTTTTATCTAACATTAGGTGATTTTCTAACATAATTTTATGTTTTTTTTACGCGCGTTTCACGTCTTACTCACACGATGCTTTTATTTTGCGCAGCTTCATTACGTATTCACGTATTTCTCACACGTCTGTATCTGACTTTTCCTTCTTAATTGAATGCACACGATTTAAGTTAATATTAAACTGCTGAAACTCACTAATACGGCACTGCTGTCGAGGCAAAACTCAACCTAGACTGAGAGATTAGCATCTGATCTGAAGGGATTTAAACTCACAACCCTCCAGGGACTAATACACAATCCCAAACGGCTCTAGATGATCAGATATCGGATTAGCAGATTAGACACTTGTTTAAACGTGATATATGCAGTTAGGAAGTGTGTTATAATGCTGTTAAAGTAGATCTCGATTCAGCGACCAGATTAATGTTTCAAAATCGTTACTAAGCACAGATCTTGTTTTGTTTGTTTTTCTAGCTTTTAGGACTTATTGTGTGTTTTTACTTGTTTTGGAAAAATATATAAAACGAAAAGAAAAACAACTATTATTATTATTATTATTATTATTATTATTATTATTATTATTATTATTATTATTATTATTATTGATGGGGTGATGCCTCATGGTTCCAGGCCCAAGGGATGTCCAGGTTCTCCAGTTTCCTCCTGCCTTTATGGTTTGTCAATTGCCTGGTCTTAAATGCCCCTTTATGTCCAAATGTATGTGTATCCTGGGTGTATTATTCTCACCTCGACCCCAGTGTTCCCAGGAAAGACTGTGAAGATTTTTAGCTTAATCTTGTTTATCGGCAGCTTTTAAGTGTTAATACACAATAACAGCTTACAGAAACAAGTTACAGGCCTGCCCTAATCCGGTCAGTCTACATAGTCAGGATAGTTAATAATAATAATAATAATAATAATAATAATAATAATAATAATAATAATAATAATAATAATAATAATAATAATAGTTTGAATTAAATATTAGTTGATATACTTAATTAATCTGTTGTTGCCTATATATTTTTAACACAAGAACTGAGTTATTATTATTATTATTATTATTATTATTATTATTATTATTTAGTATCTTACTCGTACACTGTGTGTTTAACGCAACCGTGACACCAGATCCACTAAAATAATTTTGCTCAAACTCATTAAATAAAATGACGTGTAATATATGCATTAGATAAAGTTTCATTTTAAACTCATTGTCAAATAGACCGAAATTTTAGTTTAGTCCTCAGGTTTTTGATACTCATGGCACGAGCGCCCCCTGCTGGTGATCTGGTCCAGGCTCATAAACATTGTGAACACTCTGTGTGTGTGTGTGTGTGTGTGTGTGTGTGTGTGTGTGTGTGTGTGTGTGTGTGTGTGTGTGTGTGTGTGTGTGTGTGTGTAGGTGCTACAGAGGATTTGTGACTGAAATCGTTGCTAACTGTAATTAGTAACTTCCCTCTCACAGCTGAAGAAGAGAGATGAGTCTGTTTACCGTCTGATCATTTCATTTGGTCTGAAAGCAGCTGTTTTTAGTGAGCTGTTGCTAACATGCAAGATTACATGTCAACAATGAACTGTTTTTTAATTAATTAATTAGTTTGTATGTATATTTTTGCTCATGCCAGTAGCATTGCTTTAGTAGCTAACTGAACAAGCTAATGGTAAACATTGCAAACATCCAAGTTGTGTAAAAACTGTCACTCATGTAGGAAAATGACATCAGCTAAAAATGTTTCGTTTTTAGCATTAAATACTTGAATTTTCTTGAACACTTGAAACTTGGATTTTTAATCGATCTATACTCGAAAAAAGAAACAAGAGTCAAAAGACAAGATTTTCTTCTGATTTTTTATTTTATTTTAATATTTGTCAAATGCATGAAAATATACTCTCAAGAAATAATAAATATACAATATTTCTTTATGAACAAATTGTACAAAACATGTCTATGAATTGTCAGTTATCACTTTATTATTATCATTATTATTATTATTATTATTATTATTATTATTATTATTATTATTCCCTTTGATCTGATGGTGAATTCAAGATCCTTAAAAATGCATTAATCTATATGACAGATTTTAGTAACTTAATCCTACCAAGGTGCTGTTAAATCCTGGATTCTGATTGGTCAGAATGTTTTCTACATCTGCTCTACAGCTGCTCAGAGGTTTATATTAATACACTGGATCTAATACCGCATCGTTTCTATAGCAACCGGTGTGTAATTACGGATTTTTGATGCGGCGAAGTTTTCTCTGTGAACGTGTTTATGGAAGGAGTCTCCAGTGTCAGTGCTCTGTATCAGTCAGATGTAAAGCTGTAATGTTTATTGACATCTTCAGCAAAAAGGAGTTTACAGTTTAAGGGTTTATATTCCACAGGACAAGTTGCAGTTTTGTTGTATTCATTTTGAGAGAGATTGTAGCTACTATGACGTAAGTGCACAGTAAAAACACGTGTTTCCTGGCTGCTTTAAAACATTAAACATCTATAAATGGATAAGAAATGTTGACAAATTGCTGAGGGGTGAGAAGAGTAAAGTGCTTCTTTGTCGTTTATAGACTTAATCTTAGTCACGTTGTTTTGTTTTTCAAAGGAAATTTACATTTTTATATTGTTTATGAAGCAGAAGTTTACCAAAACTAAACTTTAAGGCATTAAAGGTGCTCGGTTTATTTTATTCGAGGCATTCCTAGCTACAATTCATCGTTTTTTCGATTAGATCTGTTTAATTAAAGGGAACTAAACCATGTTTAAATATAAAGAGTGTAACAGACATCACATTATGTCCAGACTGTTGAGGTTGTGTTCATTTTTTTATATATAATATTACACCTGATATTAAGCTAAAAACAATATACATTGTTTATAATGTTGTTGTGTATGTGTTGTGTGTGTGTGTGTGTGTGTGTGTGTGTGTGTGTGTTTTGTATTTTTGGCTCCCTCTTGTGGTCAAGACGTGAAGCGCAGCAGCACCGGTGTGAGAAGACACGTGAGGAAGAAAGTCAGCGTGTAGCCAGGAGTGGGCGTGGCTAAGCCCTTCGCGCTGGGAGGCGGAGTCTCCTGTAGGTGACTGAGCCGAGATCTTTTTCTCTGCTGATCTTCCTGCAGCATCACTGACCTCGTGCTGGTCGTCACGTCGGCGTCAGTTTTCTGGCTGTTCGGAAGTGACGTCGTGCTAAAGGAGACATGAACATTGGCAAGCTTATGTCTTAGGCGTTACATGCATATTAAACACTTATCTATAATAATAGTTTTTTTTTCTATAGTGTATAGAATGTAACCTCTTACACTCAGAGACAGGATGATGCTCTAGATAACAAGGTTTGTATGTAAGGACCGATCGGTTCGATGGATTAGAGCGGCGGTGTCCGATCTTATCCGCAAAGGGCCGGTGTGTGTGGGTGCAGGTTTTCATTCCAACCAAGCAGAAGCCACGTTCCAGATTCCAACTGTTTAATCAGTTGCTCGTGGTTTTCTGGTGTGGCTTCTGCTTGGTTGGAATGAAAACCTGCACCCACCCTCACCGGCCCTTTGCGGATAAGATCGGACTCCGCCGTATTAGTGGATCAGATTGGTGAGATTTTGGTAGAACATTTTTATTTATACCTGTAGCTCAGCCGCAGTCATTCGATTCTGTCCTTAAGTAGAACATATGCACTTGTGATATTTGACAAATCAGTGCTGGTTAGATTGTGATCTGATTATTAGAATGGAAATCTTTCCGTCCTCTTCCTCAGATGTCATGACGTGCTCTGAGACGCCGGGTGTGTTACCTGTATCTGATTCGCACCCACAGGTCACTGAAGAGCCTCTGCCTGCTGTGAGGCCTGTTGGCCTTCCGGGGGCGCTGGTGTCTCCCAAACTCCTCCAGCTGACTCAGACTGTCTGGCTCTAGCAGGTGGGGCGGCTCCTCTTCTACATCAAGGGGATCTGACGTCCCCTCGGTCCCCGGCTCAGGACCTCCCCTGCTCTCTGTCACAGTGGTGTCTTCCGTCTTTGGCCAGCTCCTAGGACGGCACCACGAGGACGGAAAGACAGAGAGGAAAATGGTCAAATGGTTAACAGTGGCTCTGTGTGTGTGTGTGTGTGTGTGTGTGTGTGTGTGTGTGTGTGTGTGTGTGTGTGTGTGTGTGTGCGTGCGTGTGTGCGTGTGTGTGTGTGTGTGTGCGTGCGTGTGTGTGTGTGCGTGTGTGTGTGCGTGTGTGTGTGTGTGTGTGTGTGTTTGTGCATGTGTGCGTGTGGGCTTGTGTGTATGACTACACACACAGTCTTCTGCTCCTTCACTTATTCCACACACACACACACACACACACACACACACACACACACACAGACACACACACACACACACACACACACACACACACACACACACACACACACACACACACACACACACACATTTTTTAAGCACATAAAGAATTTACGAAGTGCTAAAATGAGCCGCCAACCACCAGAGAAGCCCGAACACGACACGCCCTCGTCTCTCTAAAGAGCCAGCCATTTGTTCGTCACCTTCATCATCAATGCAGATGCAGTTAAAGCCTCATCTTCCTCCTCATTAAACATCATTAACGCTGATGTTTTTCTTCGAATGTTAAACGCTTTAACAAGAAATCTTTGCATCTAAGGTTTATCTAAATAGTCATCTATTATCCGAGCAAGAAGAACTTTTAAACACTGCACTGCGAGCGTGACAGACATTGGGGGAGTAAATGTGTGTTCAGGGCTGTGTTCAGTCGACCAGGCGTGTGCAGAGAAAACACACGAGCAGGTTAATGAACCTTGTTAGTATGAACATAGCTGAGATTAGACAAAGCCGACTGTACAGTCGACTTGACGTTGTGTAAGACTACACTGGGGAAAGTCATCATGTTTCCTCCACCAGCTCCTGAAGGAATTACTGCAGCTGTTACTGATGTAAAGTAGAATAAAAAGCTCACGCTATGTCAAAGTGAAGTCTGTGTGAAAGAGCGCTTTTACTGCCACAAGCTGCACGGCATCAGCCACTAACACTGTT
>NC_062531.1:2474701-2497201 GCF_022655615.1 Tachysurus fulvidraco
GCATCTTCTTCCTGGCCAAATTCGAACAGTTCCAGACTATTAGATTTCTTTACTATGCTCCTGTGCTTTATTAGGTTGTTTTTTTTTTAACTGCGTAGATGTTTTATTTATTTATTTATTTTTTCATGATCTGACTCATAAAGCCTCGATGACCATCTGTCTCTCTCTTTTTTAATCTAAAAAAGGTTTTATATGAGTATGACCTCATGTTTGGTGCGAGACTGAGAGCACCCTTTTCCAAATACATGAGCTCACGGGTGGCCCCGGGTTGGCTAGTGTTGCTGTGATTGACAGGGGATAAGAGGAAGTTTACCCCGCCCACTCAGAGCACACTAAGTCTTTTGCTCTCTCAGACTTGTCAGGATTTGGACTTGATAAATACTATTCATTCCTGTGGTTTTGGGATCTAATTTTATTAAGGGTGCCAATAATTTTTAATTCTACTTGGTTAACTTACTCGAATGTCCTGAATGTCACTTCTTCTTGTTTATTTTCACAATGAAACCACTGAATGCATACTGACTGGTTGGTATCTCTCATACACACACACACACACACACACACACACACACACACACACACACACACACACACACACACACACACACACACACACACACACACACACACACACACACACACATGCTGGTGGGCTACTGCTATGGACATATGGTTATGATTGAGAAGCTTGAGGTGGCATCCTTTCATCTGAGTGTCTGTGTGTGTGTGTGTGTGTGTGTGTGTGTGTGTGTGTGTGTGTGTGTGTGTGTGTGTGTGTGTGTGTGTGTGTGGATCCTGCTGTGTGAGCCCTGCTCTGACCTCTCGTTTTATCTCTGCATTTCTTCCTCCCTGATCATCTGCTTTTCTCTTTCACTTCCATCCCTAATTTTCCCCACGTTGTTGTTCTCTCTCTCTCTCTCTCTCTCTCTCTCTCTCTCTCTCTCTCTTCTCTCTCTCTCTTCTCTCTGTCTCTCTCTCTCTCTCTCTCTCTCTCTCTCTCTGTCTCTCTCTCTCTCTCTCTCTCTCTCTCTGTCTCTCTCTCTCTCTCTTGCTCTCTCTCTCTCTTCTCTCTCTCTCTCTCTCTCTCTCTCTTGCTCTTTCTCTCTCTCTCTTCTCTCTCTCTCTCTCTTTTCTCTCTGTCTCTCTCTCTATTCTCTCTGTGTCTCTCTCTCTCTCTCTTCATCTGTCTTTCTCTCACTTCATCCCATCTGCTTTGCATCTTGCGTTGAGTGAGAGAGATAACTGGACTTAGCGGTTTCTCTGGAGTGTGTCATTTGGTTTGTGCCCACCAAAAAATCAGAACCAATCGATTAGATGTTAGAAGGATGACGAGCACGAGGCTGAAACACACAAACACACGGGCTTCTGGTGCAAACATCCGTTTGGGTCATGGGAGAATGTACAGGCTACTTGCCAGGAAGTGAAATGCGCTGAGATGTTAGATAGAGCAGCATGATATTGCTAAAATCTCTGTCACCCACACACACACACACACACACACACACACACACACACACACACACACACACACACACACAGCTGTCAGTCTCTCACGATTTGGCCTTGTCACTTGTTATTCGCTGACACTTTCAGACTGACTATATTTCCCTCGTCACACCGAAATCCTCCAGTCACGAGTCTATTAAGTCATAAACATAGCACTAAAACAGCGTGTGTTCATAACGACAGGGTTTTCTCTTCCTTTCAGTCTGTATTCCTCGTATAACTCGCTACCTCCCGAATACAGAACAGCCGCTTTATTAAACAGAAGCGACGTTTACGTAGCCTCCTGAAGTCTGGGTGCCAGTAACGGAAATTTAGCACAGCCAAGAAATTCGGTGTGCATCGGTTTCTTCAGATCATCCGGAGCTTTTGGAACGTTCCCGTCACCAAAAAGTGAAAAATGTCGAAGCGGTCGCCTAAAGTTAAAGTTGCAATACATTCAGTGTGTACTTTCCTACAGGCCGCTGTTCTCTAGACCAGTGGTCCCCAACCCCCGGGCCGCGGACAGGTACCGGTCCCTGGACCAAATGGTACCGGGCCGCCCAAGGAACATTAAATAATTTCCATTTTATTTACTGTGGTGTATTTCTCTCGGGTTTGTGCGACTTTCCATGGACGAGAGGTTAACCGGGAGCTGAGAGACGTCACCTAAAGCCGCACCGATACCGCGCATGCGCAAAATATCGTGATATCGGGCCGGGTTTAGGTGACGTCTGGAGCCGAGCGGCTGCGAGCGGCAGTGGTGTTGTAGCTTTGGTGGAGAGAGAAGGTGTGTATCGCTCTTCTCTCTGTTCACCGGTACTTTGTCATGTTTAACAGTGCTTGGTGTACGTGTATATTGTGTTTGCTCAAATTTAACCCACAAATTAGCAAAAATGAGCACGAAACAGACGTCGTTAGAAAGTTAGAAACTCTGCCGGTGTTCTGGATTAAAGTCATGGCGGAATACCCTGAGATTGTCACCACAGCACTTACATCCCTATCGCCATTTCCGACATGCTATCTGTGTGAAGCGGGGATTTCTGCAGTGATGGCAACCGAAACAAAACAACAGAATAAACTGGACATAAGCGACACACTTCGGGTGTCATTGTCTCCTATTACCTCAGATGGAACCGTCTCGTTGTAAAGAAACAAGCTCAGGGTTCTCATTGATTTAGCGTTGTAGTGAGTTAAAAAGGCATGATTAAATACAATTAAATTAAAATTATTAATTTTAATTTAATTGTATAGCTGCCACCCCCCACCCCCCGTGGGCCGCGGTAAAATTATCAAAGATTGACCGGTCCGCGGCGAAAAAAAGGTTGGGGACCAGTGGTCTAGAACACCTTCTCTAAACCAATAAACACCTTAAGAAGTAAAATGCAAACATGTCTGGATCGAACCATAAATCGAATCAATTCATCCGCCGCTTACGAGGGTAATATCATATGAACCCTCCAAACATTTTAGCAGAGGTTTCTGAGATATCGTGCTGATAAGCATCACAGATGGACAGCAAGGAAATACTTAGCGATGGAGGAATCACGTGGGTCTCCATTAAACTTGCTCTTGTAGTACATAGGTATCAAAATCATCCATCAGCTTGCATCTTCACAAGCATCTTGAACCTTGTGATTTAATGGTGATGATTACAATCACAATCTGTGCCTATCTCAGGCGTCATCGGGCATCGAGGCAGGATACACCCTGGACGGAGTGCCAACCCATCACAGGGCACACACACACTCTCATTCACACTCACACACTCACACACTACAGACAATTTTCCAGAGATGCCAATCAACCTACCATGCATGTCTTTGGACCGAGGGAGGAAACCGGAGTACCCGGAGGAAACTGCCGAGGCACGGGGAGAACATGCAAACTCCACACACACAAGGCGGAGGCGGGAATCGAACCCCCGACCCTGGAGGTGTGAGGCAAACGTGCTAACCACTAAGCCCCCACCTCTCAAACTAGTATCTACAATGTAGAAAGACAGGAAATTACTGTTATCAGTATCACAATGGTATCCGGTGTTTAAACCCAGTTTATTTCTCTTCCCGGTTAGGGTTCACTGCGAACACTGGGAATGAGGTGGGAAAATTCACCAGATTGGACACCAATTCATTGTGTGGTACATGCTAACACTTAGAGCCAATTTACAGCATGCTTTTCTGAGGTGAGGAAACCTGTAGGAACCAACAAGTACATCAGGAGAACATGTGAAACTCCATACAGACACTAAACCCATTCCAATTATTACTAAACAACTGGAAATATAATAAAGTGTAAGTGAGTGTGCTGGTTTTCCAATGAAATCCCCCCGCCCCCCAGAAGTTCTCATTTTTCCTGTTTCGAATCCATCTTTCCAAACACTCTCCTTTCCAAAGGCGCTCATGGTGGCCTACAAAGAAAGAACCGGAACACAGAAGGAAATGTTTAGACTGTTCAGGTAGGACCGAGGGCCGGATGGCGCCGCTGAAGCAGGCTTCACCTCCTGCCTGGGTTCTACTGTACAATTACAATCAGCTTAATGAAAGATCTAAAAACGAATTAAAGGGAGCAAAGTGCCGTTTGGAGACCCATCTGAAGTTGGTCAGGTTTCAGGTCACGTCAGGCAAATGACCTACTTTTGTAAAACAAAGAGGTTCTTGACTACATCTATTGTAAGATTTTACTTCTAGACCGAGTTGGAACTTCTGATTTTGGTACCATTTAGGTCTTTCCAGATGTTAGCAGAACGCTGATCTACTACCTTCCACCCAGCATGCACATCTGCTCCTGAGTACTGTTTACTTTCTTCTAAACTCATGCGCAAACTGATGCCGGTAATCGCCGGTCTGGTCATCACTCGGAATCACAGGGTAGAAGAAGGACAGAGGGAATGTCTTCCCACCCAGAGAGCCCAGATCTTCCTCTCCGTTGTGGTGTCATCAGGATTCAAACTCGGCTGTTTCATCTCTTAAATCTACAAGTTTTAATGTTTTGTAATAAGTTAAACATGTTAATGTTGTGATATCATCTTAATCTCAACTATCTTACCAGTTTGAAAACTTTTACATTGACATTTGGAGAGCAGAAGAGATTAAAGGCAGGGTTTCCGATTTTGGAGAAATGCTTCGGAAAACTGAGTCGGGCCGAATAATAACCAAAAATCAAAACAAAATTCAAAACAAATGTGTAGCCAATGAGAAGAAAGGGGCGGGGCTTGTCAATATGGGCTGAGAGAGTGTTCAGTGCGCATGTGTGACATTGGCAGAAAGCGGTTTTAACATCGACATGGAGGATAAAAACAAAGCAAGAAAGAGAAGAAAGACTTACGATAAGGACAAGAAGTAGGACGTGTTAATATAGGATCAGCTTTCCAGCGCTGGAGAGAACTGAAGGAGCAGGAAGTCGGCCACATATTCACAGGTTGGAGTTTCCCGAGTCAATAACTCCTGAGCTAAACGCTGTTACTACACAAATAACACCTCTTTTCTATCGTAGTAATGTAGAGAGGCAGCTACAACCGCGTTTTGTGTAGTAACAGCGTTTAGCTCAGGAGATATCGACTCGGGAAACTCCGACCTGTGAATATGTGGCCGACTTTACTTAAGACGCCGAGGCGCTTTTTTCCTTCTCGATAGGTGAGTAACGTTGGTTTTGCTTTGTTACACAGAACTAATATATGCCTTTGTCCTTTACATCATTATGCTTGTGTGGCATTTTTGCTTGTTTGTTTATCTACAATCGTATTGTTCTTCCCTTCAGCTATGATAAAGACACGTTTCTTTCCGTTAGTCGCCTGGGTTACGTATGTATGTGTGGGCGGAGCTATCGATACAGGGGTGGGACCCGTTTGGGTTAGGGGCGTGTTTGTTTTGGTGATTTCAAATGTCAACATTGGCTTTCAAACAACGGAAACCCCACCTTTAATTCTAGCTCGTTTTATTTTAACCAGCATAGCAGACAATATCGTGACCGAAGCGACCAGACAGGATGCGATCCACATCGACAGCTGGTTTAAAACTCAAAAGAAGTAAGAAACAACCATCAAAGTATCTTTGGCTCATAGATTTTTATTTGACCGAGGCATAAAACTGAACCTGCGAGCATTCCTGAAATGTCTTCTTATACTGACACCACGCTGCTTACGTACAAATCTTTTGGTGTCTCTGTGGAGAACAGTTAGAGAGTCACAGAGAAAAAAAGTGGAGCTTTAATGGCACGTTAAGTGAAATGGCTCTCTGTTACGAGGTGGTGGATCCCACAGAGACAAACGTGTTAAAGACCTTCTCCAAAATCACTCCAAAGTTCCTCCCACTTTCTCCTGCAGGGTTGATCTGCTTCCAATGACTCCCCTTCTATCCCTCTGTTCTCCCACTCTCGCTCTGTTTTCACTGAAGACGGTGCTTGCATGCCTCTCACCTCTTTCATATCTCACACATCTCTTAAGGCACCTTTTGCAAGCTTCTCAGGACATCTCTTGAAACATCTTTCACACACCTCTCGGGACACCTCTCACATGGCTCTCGCACACTTCTCGAGAGACCTCTTGCACAGCACTCACACACTTCTGAGGACACCTCTCGGGACACCTCTCACATGGCTCTCGCACACTTGCACAGCACTCACACACCTCTGAGGACACCCCTTGAAACACACAACTCTCGCACTGCTCAGGACACCTCTCTGGACACCTCTCACATGCCTCTTGGGACACCTCTCGCACACCTCCGATGGCTTATTCAGATAAGAGTATTGCTTTGGTGCTGTACTGTTTCCTCTGACAAATAGCTCTTTCTTCACAGCCAATGCTGGCAGAACAAACACATTTTTACTCTGGATTCATTTCCAGCCACGATTTCTTTTTACTTCCACAGAAAAAAAATGCAACTCGATTTATATACTGTATACATATATGTTCTGTTGAATATTAATTGAAAAAAGCACCAGTTCCCCACCAACCCACCCACCCACCCACCCACCGAGAGCTTCACAAACACGTTCTTATCTGTTCTTCATTTCCTTTCTACTCACATGATGTGGTTTTTTTTTTGCATCATCCAAAATTCAGTTCCAACACCAAAGAATGCAAATGTATGAGTTATTGATTCTGTCCAACTCTGGAGGTTACAACGTCCACGCCTTTAAGTTATACAGTATGAAAGCTCTTTTCAGAAATATTTAAGATCTACATCACCTCCGCACCCCGTGACCCGAGTAGTTCGGATAAGCGGTAGAAAATGAATGAATGACCTCCATAAAACTACAGTATTAAGCATTATTCGGACTGGATTAGTTTTACGTGGGGACGTGGAGTAATGCAATTTTACCTCAGGATGTTTGTAATATTAATTGGCCAATTCGCACGGGACAAGACATCTCAGTAAAACTAGCAGAAGTCGGAGTGGTAACTCGCTTTACGCACAACAGTAACCTCCTTGTCATCATGTGTGTATGACGTCGCTTCCTGTGATCACCTGCACAAACAGACAACTTGGCGCCTCCATGCTTGCAAAATGCGCCAAAAACTACTTTTAAACAGGAAATGACGGTATTTTACCGTACATATTTACAGCGGGTCTACTCGGACGGGATCAGTATCACCTGAGGTAATTTTTCCGGACCTTTTTACAGAAGGTAAAAGTCGCCGTAATATTTACTGACATTGTCCGTAATGATTACCGAGATGGCACATTCGGACGGGACTAAAATCACAGAGAAGCTCTGGTAATAATTACTTTACCCCACAGGTCCCCACGTAACACTAATCCAGTCCGAATAGACCTTTAGTGACACTAACACCTTGATTTTTATTGCACTGTTGCATGTTGCTCCTCCCAATTATCCAACATGGCTGACAGTGATACTTGTTTGTCTAAAATTTGTACACAAAAAGGTCTAAATGTTTAAAAAAATAAATACTGGACTGTAACAAAAATGTGTTAGATGTGAAGGAGGAAGACATAGTTTACTAAGAGAGCTAGCTAGTCAAGAGACTGGAAATAAAAAGCTAGCTAGCTAGCTAGCTAGCTAATAAACATGGAAATAAGAGGCTAGCTAGCTAGCTAATAAACATGGAAATTAGAAGCTAGCTAGCTAGCTAATAAACATGAAAATAAGAAGCTAGCTAGCTAGCTAATAAAAATGGAAATAAGAGGCTAGCTAGCTAGCTAATAAACATGGAAATTAGAAGCTAGCTAGCTAGCTAATAAACATGAAAATAAGAAGCTAGCTAGCTAGCTAATAAAAATGGAAATAAGAAGCTAGCTAGCTAGCTAATAAACATGGTAATAAGAAGCTAGCTAGCTAATAAACATGGCCAAAGGATGACTAATTAAGTAATAGGAAAAAGCCATTTTTGTTTCATTTGTTTTGGTGTGTATTTTTTTTGTTGTTGTTATATTTGTACAGGAACTGTCCAGCTATAGCTTTTTCCTATTAGCAAATAAGTCCTTGGTCACTAGCTAACTACACTTTATAGCAGTTTTCCTCATTAGTATCCAGGTAAGCTCGAGTGTTTTTCCACTGTTATCCAAATTAGCATCTGGTTAACCTGTTAGCAATTCTCCTTGAAAAGATTTATGATGTTCTCCTACTGAGAAACTCTATTTGTATGAAGATTCAGGAGGAGACAGGAACTTGATGTAATGATGTTTTTTCCGGTTTCCTCCCCCGGTCCAAAGACATGCATGGTAGGTTGATTGGCATCTCTGGAAAATTGTCCGTAGTGTGTGAGTGTGTGAGTGAATGAGAGTGTGTGTGTGTGCCCTGTGATGGGTTGGCACTCCGTCCAGGGTGTATCCTGCCTCGATGCCCGATGACGCCTGAGACGCACAGGCTCCCCGTGACCCGAGAAGTTCGGATAAGCGGTAGAAAATGAATGAATGAATAAATGAATGAATGAATGTAGACTACTTGGTGTTGTTTGCTAATATTATTCTGTTACACGGCGTACTGTAGCAGCACTCAGCAGTAATCATTATTTATACACTCCTGAACAAAATCCTAAGACCGGGTGTGAATATTACAGTACAAGTATTCACCGGTGGATGGTAACCAGTTTCTAAGAACTTTCTAAGAATTTATTGATAAACTCAAACAGGTCAGTCATCAGCTGATCAACAGTTTAAGATATAAAAGCCTTTAAAAGTTCAAATCTGTGCAAAAATATGGCTTTAATGTCATTGTCCTTCAGCCAGTCCCATTGTCATCGTCTCCTGATGGCAAAGGCAGGCGCTAAATTCCAGGGTTTTGAGCATACTATGAAGGACTAAACAGTCACAGAGGTAGATTTATTTTAGAAAACAAATAAAGAACCAAAAACTATGGTTAGGGTTAGGGTTAGATTATCAAATAGGCCACGCCTACCTGATGACGTAATATCTGTTACGCTGTACTGAAATCCCTAGAAATAAGTGTCTGCCTGATGGCAAAAGCAAAAAGGCTTTCTGTTTTTGAACATGGCAGATTGTTGAGCTGCACAAGCAAGGGCTCTCGCAACGTGTCCCGAGGTTGGACGCACTGAGCCGGAGGATCCGAAGGGGCTGTCCGTGAAGACACGGGCCGATCCTCGACCCAAATCAAGGCCATTACTGATGCTGGCTGCAGCTCAATAACCATAAGACAGCATCTGCGAGAGAATTGCTTAAAGAACAAACAATGTTTTCCAAAGCCACGTCTCCACCCACACCACAAATTTGCCCATTTGGAATTTGCTAAGGAGCCCCAAATATCGGGCACTGATAGATGGAAAAAAGGTTTTTTTTCTCAGATAAGAAACAATTTAACCTGGATGGTCCTGATGGCTTCCAACGAAACTGGCATGACAAGAAGATCTACTGGAGATGTTTTCTAATGTTTGTGGATGGATGGCAAGGGAAGTTCACCAAAACGGGCATCAGACAGACTGTGGATGCCCTTCGTAAAGCCATCTTCACCACATGGAGCAACGTTCCCACCAGCCTCCTGGAAACATTTACATCAAGCAGAAAACAAGTGTTTGAAGTTATTAATAAGAATGGTGAGGCTACAAGAACAGTGCGCTGCTCACTACTGAGTCCCTTTGTGAGACTTTTAGTTCTGTTGTGGGTTTTATTGGGCTATGGCAGGGGTCGGCGACCCGTGGCTCCGGAGCCGAAAGTGGCTCTTTCATCCCTCTGCTTTGGAAAATAAATATTGAATTTGAATTTATTGTATTTTATTTAGCTAGTTTTTAAAAAAAAATTAATTCTAAATTCTAAGATCATGATGCTCTTGTAACATTAAAATATACTGTGTTTAATTTTTTTGTCGCTCGAAACATGCGTCAGAACTGCCGACTCGCGAAATCCGACACAGAAGCAGACGCGTTTTTGGTTTGCTGCAGCCGGCAAGTTAAAATTTTGATGTCATGCAGGGCTGTCAAAGTGTCACACATTCAGAGTGACAGTCACGCATTTGGGTCTTTTCTCACGCTCTCCCACCACACATCGTATATTTCTCACACAGAAAAACTTTTGGACTATTTATCATATATTTAATAAGCCGCAGCACCCAAAATGCATCAGTCCGCACCGCTGTGTCTATGGAACCGGGCAGGAATCGAGCGCGTCTCAGTTCTTAGTCGAGCCTGACACTTATCAGCCAATCAAAAAAAAGAGGCTACACAACAGCCAATCAGAAAGTAGCATAATCTGGGAAAGATTTAACGCAACAACCAATGAAAAAAATTGGGGTTGCGGGGGGGGGGGGGGTTGGAGATGTCGTGCTTGCCTGTCTTCAAAACTTGAGAGCCCTGGTCATGAGAGCCCTGGTCACGAAGAGGACTCGATTAGACATCGAACATTTTATTTGAAAGTAATTTTCAACCCGGCGACTTTTTTCTTAAGGTTAGTTCAAACTGTTAAAAATATTTTTGTTTGCCTGCAGAAATAAAATTTTGTTTACTCAGTTCATTGATTTCATAAATGCAACACACTACACTTTTTTCTCTACTTTCCATAAAGGTAAAAAAACGATATATATGCAGCGTTCTCTTCATTTTAGATGTCAAAAGGGTTTTGTGGCTCCCTGTGTTTCTTTTTTTCTGTGGTAAACGGGTCCAAATGGCTCCGAGTGTTTAAGGTTGCCGACCCCTGGTCTATGGTCTTAAACTTTTGATCAGCTGATGAACAGCTTGTTTGAGTTTAAATGCAGTTTTCAATAAATTGCCAATTTCTGTTTTTGTTTGTTTTTTGTTTTGTTTGTCTCTTTCTCCTTTTACTTCTTTTGACAATTTGAAGCTGTTCTTACAACCTGGTTATGATCCACCAGCACGAAATACAAATACTTGGAATGTTTCCCCCCCGGTCTTAATATTTAGTTCAGGAGCGTGTGTGTTATCCTCTGCAGTGAGGGTATTACTATTATTTTAACATTTAATATGTTTGTTTTGTAAGTATTCTTTGTTAGGATAAGCTTCAGCTCCATCATGGCCCTGAACGGGATCAAGTGCTTACTAAAAGAGAGAGAGTGTGTGTTGCATCGACATAATGCCTCGTGTTTGTTTTGTGTTTTTGTCAAGGCCGTAATTTATTGTGGCTGTTTGCTGTTTTTTCCCATACTTGGCAGTCTGTGGCTAACCACCATGCCTGTTGTTATGGTGCAAGGCTTGTTCTCTACAAAACCACCATCAGGAGGATCCTGGATGTTTCTATCCATCTCAGTTGCTTGTTCAGTCCCTTGTCAGCTTTTGCCTGAACTCACGACTGCACCTTGTTTCCAGAAGGTCTTCACATCTGAAGCATTCAATCCCTATGACAATCTTAGACTTGCTTTCTCGACTGCTATGAGATTTTAAGCCAGAAATGGACCTAAAGACACACCATCTTTTACACCAAGCTCCCTTGGATCTCTTGCTTGTCAGTATTTTTCAAGATATACTGTAAGGAAGACATCACTCAACGTGGTGGACTGAACTCCATCTGGTTGTCACCAAATGAAGCCCTTACACTTCACCAAGCACAAATTAGCACATCATTCATGGTATCCTGATGGTCTTCTCAGTTCCTGGCCTCACTAACATGAAGCACTAACATTCTAGCTGGATCCATGTCACTCCTGACCTCCACACACTACTAAATAGCTCTGGTGCTTCCTGTGTGTGTAGGAGGGAGAAACCGGTAAAGCCATTAGAGGGGGGAAATGCTCCCATTCAGATGGATGGATTTTTTCGTGCTCATGCCTGTCTCAGGAGCAGCTCTTGAGGTCAAGACCTCTTGCTTAACATGCCATGCTTATTGCCGGAAGGGTGAAGTACATGACCATGTGACCTTAAAGGAATAATTCACCAGGTCTGACAGCCAGAAGGTAGCAGGGGTTTGGTGGGGTTTTTTCCTAAAAGCATATAACAGCTTTTTTTTTATCCATTTTTGGTTACAGTTCATGTTGTAAAACATCAACAAAATAAGTTCTCATTTTTGTTATGGAGGCTTTAAGCTTTAAACAGGGATTTGCTTTCTCTCAGTTGAAGTTAATAAGACAAATGAGCTTGTTTTACATATCTTTAGGCTATCAAAGGCTCTCAGGGTACAAGGTAAAGGACTCACTGGACACAATTATATACACAATACAATACACAGAGATTTAGAGATGCCGATCATTGGGAAACATTCATTCATTCATTCATTCATTCATTCATTCATTCATTTTCTACCACTTATCCGAACTTCTCGGGTCATGAGGAGCCTGTGTCTCAGGCGTCATCGGGCATCGAGGCAGGATACACCCTGGACGGAGTGCCAACCCATCACAGGGCACACATACACTCTCATTCACACACACACTCACACACTACGGACAATATTCCAGAGATGCCAATCAACCTACTATGCATGTCTTTGGACCGGGGGAGGAAACCGGAGTACCCGGAGGAAACCCCCGAGGCACGGGGAGAACATGCAAACTCCACACACAAGGAGGAGATGGGAATCGAACCCCCAACCCTGGAGGTGGAACCACTAAGCCACCGTGTGCCCCCCCATTGGGAAACATGTAACGTGGATTGTAGGATGGAACCCAAGAACCCAGAGGATACCCCTGAAATATGGGTAGAACATGCAAATTCCACACAAACACAGAATGGCTACAGAAATGTAGTTGTAAAACGTCTATCCATCCATCCATCCATCCATCCATCCATCCATGCATCGGTTCTCTGTAAATTTTAACACAGGGTTTTTGGGAACCTGGACAAGTTAAGAATTTGACCTTGTTTAGTCGTTGTAGTCTTTAGGTTATCAGTTCTGATTGGACAGATTTGAACACATATTAATGAGTATTACATAAGGAATAGACTAGAAGAGAACAAAACTGAGACTGTAATGACTGAGCGCACCTCTCACTTTCCCCTTTCACACCCAGACCCCCTCCTCCGGTTTGCCATTCAGGTCAACAGCAGGCCATCGCTTGTGTTTGAACAGACAGCGCCAGCTGATCGTGACAGCTTTGTTTTACTCGTCAGGCATGAAGACACGGTAAAGAGTGCAGATGCTGTTTGTGTTCGCTGCTGCTCAGGCTGTAAATCTGACTCTGAAAAGGACAGAGGTGAGGAAGACTCCGAGCTGAGAATGTCACCGTGAAACACAGCTGTGTCTGATCTCAGCTCCGTATTCAACCTTCTGTACATTCACCGGAGTACATACACTAACTCGTACGCCTGCTCATGAAAGAACAAAGGGAGGAATGAAATATCCACCATCGTTTGTAGTGTATTCGGAGATGTGTGAGGAGGTATTTTAGTCATCATGACCTTCCTGCTTTGGTTGAGCATGTTGTCCATGTTGATCACTGAATGTCTCACTCCACAGTGCTGGTCAATAAGAAGCTCATATGAACGTAGGACTCACTTCCCCGGCCTATAAGAGGTGATATATTCATAAAAAAGTTACAAAAAAAACAAAAACTGTATTTGTTTCCCACACAGATGTTTGTATCTTCACAGTAAACGTCGATATCGAACCCGTTTCTGCTCTCTGAGATGCTCCGAGTGTCCGTTCGTCTAAAAAGCCTCTAAAATCTGAAGGTGTTTATCTTCAACACTAAAATTCAGTGTAAGATTATGGACAGAGGGACAAACACACGTCTCACAGCGAAAGACAACAGAGTCCTGACTCGTCTTAGATCGGACTCACGGTGAGAAAATCGTTCATCGCTTTATACTGAATGAAAATGTCCCATAAGCTGATTCCCAAACAGAACATCAGTGTACTGGGAAAAATGGTTAAAATCCTGTTTGGGATGAATAATTGTGTGAATGAAGATGTGAGTAATTATGTGACTAGTGTGTGTGTGTGTGTGTGTGTGTGTGTGTGTGTGTGTGTGTGAATGGAGATGATTAATTGTGTGAATGTGATTAATTGTGTGAATGTGATTAATTGTGTGAATGTGATTAATTGTGTGAATGTGATTCGTGTCTGCCTGTCACGTGTGAGCTGTGCTTCATGTGGCCTGTGCTACTTGTGTGCCTGAGCGCTGCTTACCTTGTGTGCCTGACTCCCGTGTAGCTGTCCTCTCCGGTGGGTGCCCTGGCGGCCTGCACTTGTGAGCCGTCTACTGAGTGTGCCTGACTTCATGTTTTGCAGAGCTTACGTGTGTGACTCGGCGCTGCTTCCGTGTGCTGCCTGTGCTTCCGTGTGTGCCTGGCTCTGCTTCCTTGTGTGACTGTGCGTCCTTGTGTGCGTCGATGCTTCCGTGTGTGCCTGTCCTTCCGTGTGTGAATGGCGCTGCTTCCTTGTGGCACGTGCTTCCTTGTGTGCTGGCTTTTGTAGTGCCTGGTGCCTTCCGTGTGTGCCTGTGCCTCCTTGTGTGCCTGTGCTTCCGTGTGTGCCTGTGCTCTTGTGTGCTGTGTTTCACGTGTGTGCCTGGTCCTTCAGGTGTGCCCTGTCATTCGTGTGGTGCCTGGGGCTGCTTCCGTGTGTGCATACTCGTGCACATCTGTGTGCTGGCGACTGCTTCCGTGTGTGCCGGTCCGTCCGTGTGTGCCTGTCTTCCGTGTGTGCCTGTGCTTCCTTGTGTGGCTGTCTTCCCGTGTGTGCCATGTGCTTCCTTGGTGTTCCTGTGCTCCTTGTGTGCCGGTGCTTCTTGTGTGCCTGTCCTTCCGTGTGTGCCTGGCGCTGTCTTCCTGTGTGCCTGTGCTCCTTGTGTGCCTGCCCTGTCCCGTGTGTGCCTGGCGCGCCTGCCTTGTTGCCTGTGCTCCTTGTGTGCCTCGTGCTTCCCTGTCTGACTGTCTCCCTGTGTCCTGTGCTTCCTTGTGTGCCTGGCGCTGCTACTGTGTTCCTGTCCTTCCGTGTGCGCTGTGCTTCCGTGTGGCCTGTGCTCCTTGCGCCGTGCTTCCTTCCGTGTGTGCCTGTCCTTCCGTGTGTGCCTGTGCTTCCGTGTGTGCCTGGCGCTGCTTCCGTGTGTGCCTGTGCTTCCGATGTGTGCCTGTCCTTCCGTGTGTGCCTGTCCTTTACGTGGTGTTGGAGTGCTCCTTGTGTGCCTGTGCTTCCGTGTGTGCCTGTCCTTCCGTTTTGCCTGGCTCTCTTCCTTGTGTGCCTGTCCTGCACGTGATAGATAGCTGGCGCTGCTTCGTGTGTGCCTGTCCTTCCGTGTGTGCCTGCGCTGCTCGTGTGTGCCTGTGCTTCCGTGTGTGCCTGTCCTTCCGTGTGTGCCTGATGCTGCGCGTGTGTGCCTGGCGTCCGTGAAATGTGCCTGTTCTTCCTTGTGTGCGTGTGCTGTTTCCTTGTAGATGCCTGTGCTGCTCCTGACCTGGCTGTCCGTGTGTGCCTGCGCTGCTCTCTTGTGTGCCTGTCGCGATCCTTGTGGGCCGCTTCCGTGTGTGCGGGCCGCTGCTTCCTTGTGGCCTGTGCGTCCTTGTGTGCCTGTACTCCGTGTGTGCCTGGCGCTGCTTCCGTGTGTGGCCTGTGCTTCTTGTGTGCCTGTGCTTCCTCTGTGTGCCTGTGCTTTGCCTGGTGGGCTGCGCGGTCATTCTGTCTCCCTCCCCGTTTGGTCCGCCCGTCTCGCCTTGGCTTCTGGCTCGACGTGCCCCTGCCGCATGCCTGCCTGCCAGCCCTCCCTTCCTGCGCGTTTTCCCTTTTCGTGTTTCTTCTACACTGCTTGTGGCGACATCCTCTTTTATTTGCTGCCCTCCCACCACGTCCACTCGTTCCACTGCGATCGTGCATTTTCCCTCATACACCTCAAGACTCATTCTGACTTTGACTACCCTTTTGCCTCAGACTTCTACTCGCTGCCTTTTTGCCTCTCACGACTGTCGCGGTTCTCTCTCCTTGGCCTGTGCACGTCGTGGTTCGCTCCATCGTGAGGAAGTGATGGATGAATGCAGTGTGTGAAGTGAAATGGTGTGAGGGTAGTTGAGGAAGTGAGGGGTGCAGAGGGTTTAGGGGGGCTTTTGAAGGCACCTCATGGTATGTTGGCTGGGAGAGTAAAATATTAATGCAAATGTTTTTCCTCATTCTTTTTTTTTTCTTCCTCCCTCTCCCATGGGCAGGTGGTCTGGCACCGAGCTGACAGGGGCATCAGAAACCAATTACCTCGTCTGCTTACACACGGCCTTTTCTCTGCCAAGTTAAACTAGTGTATCTGAATGGCTCTCTCTCTCTCTCTCTCTCTCTCTCTCTCTCTCTCTCTCTCTCTCTCTCCCTCCTTCTCTCTCTCTCTCTCTCTCTGATGAGAAGTTTGCTTTATTGGCATGCCGCTTTTCTACACCGCATTGCCAAAGCAACCACAAAAGCAACAATCATCAAAGCTGTCACGAGATTTAACAACACAACGCTAACAATACAATTCTTACTCAATACTAACAATAAAACCATCTCTCTCTCTCTCTCTCTCTCTCTCTCTCTCTCTCTCTCTCACACACACACACACACACACACACACACACACACACACTGTGATGCTAATATCAGTTCTCCGTCATTCCCGGGATTGGCGAGCGGACTTTCTGTGACTCACTCAGGAATGTGAGGGCTTCAGTTTTCGGGCTATGACACAAATCAGCAAACAAATCAGTTTGTCCCTTTACAGAAAGCAGCTAGAGATAAAACATCTAAGGCTCTCGAGGCAAGAGGAAGATCTCAGTATGCGCTCGGAATTTATTAACTCGAAACGACAGGCTTTATTTTGGCCCCAGCCGACTCGGAGCCGTGATTCTGGCTACGAGTGACAAAATCAAATTAAGATTCTTTCCATTCAAAGTAAAGTAGTTAACGTGGTGAAGCTACAAATCCAAATTTCTTGCACTAATCGCAAGCTGCAGGTTGTCTGATGTCCCCTGAGTCTCTCTCTCTCTCTCTCTCTCTCTCTCTCTTTCGTGCGTTCATTTTTAACAAGCCTCAGCTCGGATTTCAGAAAACTGGAAGAGAAATTTATACACGGTATTTTGGCTGACTTCGTTGCACAAAGCAGAAAAGTGCAATAGGCAGCTCTCTCTCTCTCTCTCTCTCTCCATCTCTCTCTCCATCTCTCTCTCCATCTCTCTCTCTCTCTCTAGTAGCTTTCTTACTTTCTAATTTAAACACCGTTTCAAATATGTCCACTATATGACTCCTAAAGACGTATTTTCCTCTGAGCGTTTGGATCGTTTGCTCATTTTAAAGTGGAACAAAAAGATAGAAACATATTAGATAACAGGAAGATAATCGGCGTGAGTGAATGAGTGTGTGTGTGTGTGTGTGTGTGTGTGTGTGTGTGTGTGTGCCCTGTGATGGGTTGGCACTCCGTCCAGGGTGTATCCTGCGTCGATGCCCGATGACGTCTGAGATAGGCACAGGCTCCCCGTGACCCGAGGTAGTTCGGATAAGCGGTAGAAGATGAGCGAGTGAGTGAGGAAGATAATCGAGCTTGACATTATTAATAGATATAAACAGATATAAACAGTCGTTTTCTTTATCGAAGTTCAGAGAAAACGCAAAAAGTCCGCCGCACACGTCCCGTTACTATAGAAACCGTTACGTACTGTATTAGAGCGAGTGTGCTGATATAAACCGGTGACTTAACGCTGTGACTCTGAGCTGCTGTACTAGAAAACTAACCACCAACTCCTGACCAATCAGATTCGAGACATTAATAGCATCATCCGGTTTTACGATGACTTTAAATGAACAAACAATTATATAAACAAAAGAAACAAACCAGCGGCGACTTTAATCTCACCGCCCTGCTTTTTATTTAGTTCTCACCCTTTCCTAAATGTTCTCGATTCTAAAAACCCTTTATAATCCCCCACCAACCCACCCCCACTCTCTCTATCTCTTTTTTTCTAAATGTTATATAACGTAATGGGCATCGCTTCCTCGACGGGCGAGCAGCTACTGGAAGACCTACGACTGAAATCTTTCGACAAATTTAATTTCTCCACTCGTTCGGCTTCTCTAAACACTTCCATGTGTCCCATGTTACGGTGAAACCGGAGTTACGGTGAGGACGAGGTGGAGAGAAAAGTACTAAGGAAAGCGGAATGTGGAAGTCCATTGAATTAGGTAGACAGGTAAAAAAAAAAAAAGGGAGAGAAAGAGATTAAATTGATTGAGATGTAAGACAATGTGCCAAAACTTTTTTTTTAAACACAGACAACGTCATAAACATCTTTTTATTCTGTTTTACTTTTAATCCGTCACTGACAAACCTGTCCGAACAAACCTGTCTGATAAGGAAGGAAGGAATGAGGGAATGAGGGAAAGAAGGAAGGAAGCAAGGAAGGAAGGAAGGAAGGAAGGAATGAGGGAAAGAAGGAAGGAAGCAACGAAGGAAGGAGACTAAGGAAGTTTTGAGAGGAGGAGGATAGGAATGAGGAGGAAGGCAGGAAGGAAGCGAAGAATGGAAGGAAGGAAGGAAGGAAGGAAGAAGGAAGGAATGGGATTCGGAAGGAAGGATAGGAAGGATGGAAGGAATGAAGGAGGGAGGAAGGAAGGGAAGGAGGAGGGGAGGGAATGAAGGAAGGATGGAGGGAGGGAAGGAAGGAAGGAATGAGGAGGAGACAGGAAGCGAAGGAAGGATGGGAAGGAAGGAACGGAAGGAGGGAGGGAAGCGAAGGAAGGAAGGATTGAGGGAAGGAAGGAAGGAAGGAAGGAAGGAAGGAAGGAAAGAAGGAAGGAAGGAAGGAAGGAATGAGGGAGGGAAGGAAGGAAGGAAGGAAGGAAGGAAGGAAGGAAGGAGGGAAGGAATGAGGGAGGGAAGGAAGGAAGGAAGGAAGGAGGGAGGGAAGGAAGGAAGGAAGGAGGGAGGGAAGGAAGGAAGGAATGAGGGAGGGAAGAAAGGAAGGAAGGAAGGAGGGAAGGAAGGAAGGAAGGAAGGAAGGAAGGAGGGAGGGAAGGAAGGAAGGAGGGAAGGAAGGAAGGAAGGAAGGAAGCAAGGAGGGAGGGAAGGAAGGAAGGAAGGAATGAGGGAGGGAAGAAAGGAAGGAAGAAAAAAGAAGGAACGAAGGACAGAGAAGGAAAGAGAGAAGTAAAGAAAGAAAGCAAGACACGCTGCTGCAGGAAAAAAATCAGTGATGGGGTGTGATGAGTCTTTTCAATACAGAGTTAAGGGCCTTGCTCAGGGGCCCATCAGTAGCAGCCTTCTGGACTTAAGATTTGATCTCAATCCCTTCTGATTTGTAGTCCTGCACTTTAACCGCCAGGACACCACATCCACCACATCATCCATGTTTTTATGTCTAATTCTCTACTCAATCGCCCTGAGCGAGGGGTTTTGTTCTCTCTAATGAGATGAAGCACAGGATCAGCGGGTCAGGTCCGGGTCCGGGTCCGGTTTCGGGTTGGAGTAAGCCTGAAACGATTGCCCTGCTGATGGACACGATTAATCAAGACGACGTCTGAAGGAAGGCGGATTCGTGTCGGCTTTCGCGTGGGAAAAAACCGGCATGCTTCAATCTTTAAAAGCTGTGAGTTCAGCACAAGCACTTGGATCCATGTAGAAGATGTTCCATCGGAACGCTAATCCGAGTCGATCTGTTTTTTTTTCTATTAACCTGAATCTGTGTCTTTGATGTCCAACAATGTTTGTGTAACGTGCGCTGGAGTGAAAGCAGGACTTTAACATGCACTTCGTTAAAACCGACCCGGAAATCGCAGCCGTCATCCGTAGCGTTGAGTTCGATGCTTAAAATCATCATGAATCTTAATCAGAAGAGGAAGAAAATAAGTGCGAGTCAAAACCAAGGCATTATTCACACAATAAGGCCTCAGGATGAGGGAAAGGATACAGCTGGGGAGAAACAGACCAAGTGATGAAGGACTAAACACAGAACAGGTGAACACCACAGGACAACAAGGGACAGAACTAAGACACGGACAAACGCCCGGGGAAATGTAAAAAAAGACAAATGAAGTGCTGTGGGAGAAAATTACACAAAAAAACTAAGATGAGAGATAGAATTTGTTACAGTTTCCCTGAAAATAGTTTAACACGAGGGCAAACACCTAAACTGAAAAAACCCGGAGGCATCCAGCTAGCATTAGGAGTCATATGTTTGTCAGTCGATGGATCGAAAGTAAACGGCAAAACAAACTCAGACGAGGTTCGGATGATATATTTTATTTACTGCTCCACAGTCTGATTAGCCTTAACGTTATTTCTGCTAACCTGAGACCTTCCCAAATTCCGATTTCTGGAATTGTTCTTATCCTAGTCGGACATTCAGGGTTACAGGCTTTAGCAGCATTAGCGACCTAGCCTTCTTTAGCTCAGCTAAGTTTAGCTCACTCGCCGCCATAGTCGTCAATAGCTTATCATTCATTCATTCATTCATTCATTTTCTACCGCTTATCCGAACTTCTCGGGTTAACGGGGAGCCTGTGCCTACCATCACAGGGCACACACACACACACACTCATTCACTCACACACACACACACTACGGACAATTTTCCAGAGATGCCAATCAACCTACCATGCATGTCTTTGGACCGGGGGAGGAAACCGGAGTACCCGGAGGAAACCCCCGAGGCACGGGGAGGACATGCAAACTCCACACACACAAGGCGGAGGCGGGAATCTAACCCCCAACCCTGGAGGTGTGAGGCGAACGTGCTAACCACTAAGCCACCGTGCCCCCCCCCCCCTTGTTACAGAAAATTGAAAAATAAAAAATAAAAAGATTTTCCGCAAGTACTACTAAAAGAAAAACAAGCCTCTTTAAAGCTTTAACCAGCCCCTTTTCGCTTCTTCCCTCTCTGCTGTAACATCCTGCTCACGTGTGTTTAAACTCTTTCTGGATACCAGAGCGCAATTAAGAGCCGATTAAGTCATTAAGGCAGCGCTCGCCTCGCCTCACCTCACCTTGTGCACGATCCAAGATCAGCCGATAACAACTTCCTGCCACGTCCAAGAGATACTTCCTCTGAGAAACTTTTAAATCTAAAAACAAAAAAGGCCGCAATGTTCACTTACTGCTCAATCAGCTGAACGAAACCTCACAGCTTCACATCTAATGTAAAAGAATCCCGAGATAACATCAGCGCCTCTAGTTACAGCACGGTGAGCGCCGGATTAGCGAAATCCCCTCCGCTCTCTCGCAGACGACTTTCTCCACAGAGATGAAGGCTGGGAAAGAACTGCACTGTGGGTCTAAATTCTGTCGTACAGCAACGAAGGTCAGAGGTCATGGGTTCCATCCCAGATCCGACGGCTGAGTGTGCTGCTAATTCAGGCCCCTTAACCTTAAGATTGCTTTTAGCGGATTTTCCTTTGGGGGAATTTGCTGTAATTGGAAAAGTGGTGAGCTTTAACAACCTTTTCACGTCTGGACCTGCTTGAAAAATGGCCTTTTTGACAACCAGGATATAAACAGTGAGGCGTTGATGTATGTGTATATTTCATATCATTTACAGTCTATTTTCAAAAGCTGGCTGTTAAATAATAATTTTCAGATTTCAAGTTTCTGTTACGGGGTGGGGGGGGGGGGCACGAGCATCTCACACCTCCAGGGTTGGGGGTTCGATTCCCGCCTCCGCCTTGTGTGTGTGGAGTTTGCATGTTCTCCCCGTGCCTCGGGGGTTTCCTCCGGGTACTCCGGTTTCCTCCCCCGGTCCAAAGACATGCATGGTAGGTTGATTGGCATCTCTGGAAAATTGTCCGTAGTGTGTGAGTGTGTGAGTGAATGAGAGTGTGTGTGTGCCCTGCGATGGGTAGGCACTCCATCAAGGGTGTATCCTGCCTCGATGCCCGATGCCGCCTGAGATAAATTTTGTGGACAAATCATAATCGAATCATTTGTTACTATTCACATGAAGATAAAAACATCCCAACTAGTGTGTATGCGATTTATTTATTTGTTTGTTTGTTCGTTCGTTTGCTTGTTTGTTTGTTTGTTTTTCTGGTTTTGCTGTGTGATCCGGGTTCCATACACACCTCCAGGATTGGTGTGCCTCATTATTCCTGCCTCAGATTTATGGAGATCCTGAACGGGATACTGATCATGACATGACTTTTCCACTTGGGCAGGAAATCTACAAACATGGCAACCTTATCTGTAGAAATGATTCGTTTGTTTAGTTTTTAATTATATGAATTAAAATCTGGATACAGTACGATTTTTTTTTTCTGCACTGATTTGAGAAGAATGACAACAATGATGAAGAAAAGGATCCAGTGAATAAATGTACGGACTGACGAGAGATCATGGACTATTAAGTATGAATTGCGTTTGTCCGCGTCTTTGTTTGGTGTCTTTCACGCGCCTGATTACCGAAGTGAATTCTTGTATATTTCTCAGATTGATTTCAGAATTTCTCATTGGGGAACATTGGAGATAGCGTTCTGAAGTTCTGGGAGAGCAACAAATAAATAAAACCTACATCTTCTCGTAATGTTGTATATTCCATTGTGTAGCATTACAGTAAGTGTAATAAAATAAAGTCGTGTTTTAGAGGAAGCTGGTAGCTGGATACCAGGAGCACTGCGATTATCTTGCATATAGCAGTGAGGTGGCTGCTTTTTCCATCACGCTGTTGCTCTGTCCATTACGAGACGGCTCTGGAATGTAAATATTTACGCATAGGGGAAG
>NC_062531.1:2499701-2502201 GCF_022655615.1 Tachysurus fulvidraco
GCTTTGATCAGTTTAAAATCATTGACTCTAATTAACTTTCCTGCGTTCTGCATATTACAGAACGCGGAGCGATCGGAAAACCGGCTCGGGGCTTAAGAATTTTTTTTTTTTTGAGAGTTAAAAGTAAATATCGTTTCCACAATATGTTTCCATATTTCTTTCCCTATCCTGAAACGTTTTAAGAAAAACATACAAGTTTCATCCATCCAGCAATGGTGCCGTGCAAGTCTTGGCACCCCATATTTCTGTTTATTAGTACAAATCTTGTTAGAGATATTTATTTTATGAATCCTGCGTTGTTGAGTCAGTTCAAAAACATTTTATATTTGCAAATGAAAACCATCAGTACAGTACAGGAAGCACCATATTGCATAAGAGATTGCCAGACAGATAAGGATCTGTTGTGGGCGGAGTTTAATCAGGCTTTGTGTTACCTAGTGGCCAAAATGGGAACTGGTTATTTTTGTGTTCAGCTTCGAAGTGTTTAGCTGTGTTTTATATCTGCAGTGGTATATTCGCACAAAACGTTTGAACGCTTTTGATTTTTAGGGACAATGCTGACGTTGTGACGACTTTTATCACTTGTGCCATGCGTTGCTTTATCAAAATAAAAGCCAAAGTTGTTCATTTCTGAGCTGCAGGGGTTCAGAGAGCGAGTAAACTAAATCGCTGCAGTGATTCTGAGTGTGTTTGTCATTTCTGTGGCGTTCGTTCGTTGTGTAATCGATAGCCTGGTTTGTTTGGGTGAATTTTGAGCCTCCTAAACTCTCGACTGTGTGTATCTTCTTTCAGAGACTGCACATTAAATATGGTTTTATCGGCTGTGCATGGCTTTGGGATTCTGAGTGTGTTTTTTTTTTCATGAAGCGCAAATAAACCAACTGACTCGCTCCAGGTTCCTCTTCTGTGCAGAAGTCTTGGCACCCATATTTCTATTTGTTGGTAAAAATGTTGTTAGAGATCATTATTTTACACAGAATATGACTGAACGAGTCTCATGAGTGTCGGGATCATGTGACATCTGGGGGGCTGATGGGTAAAGTAGCCTGGTGGAGATTTTTTTGCCTAACCTTGAGAGGGAGTCAATATCTCTAGAGGAACTGTGGCTAATTCTACAAAATGCTCAGTAAAACTTCTAAAATCAGCTGTTGATAATTTCCTTTTAAAACTGCACATATTGTACCTGAGACTAGTATTTAAAAAAAAACAAAAAAAAACAGATACTGGCTTTGTATATTTTATTACTGCTTACTTCATAAATTGCATACTTCTATCTATCTATCTATCTATCTATCTATCTATCTATCTATCTATCTATCTATCTATCTATCTATCTATTTATTTATTTATTTATTTGCATGTGGCTAAGTATTTTTCCTACAAGCAGAAAAAATGATTGCATTATTTTTCTTCTTCTTATTATTATTATTCTTATTTGTCTTATTCTTTTTACTATTATTATTATCATTTTGTTTATTTGTTTATTTTTATTTTTACTTCATTTCTTTAAATCTGCCTTATTATTTTTACTTCAAGTAGAAAGATTTAACTGCATTATTATTATTGGTGCTAGTAGAATTTTTTAGTTTATTTTTCCATTTTCATTTTTAGAATTTTTTAATAATAAAATATATATATATTTTATATTTACTGTAATTCTTTGAATGTGCCTTAAACCTTTCCACCACCACTAATTATACCAGCACCATGTCCCTCAGACCACATCGTTTTACTCCCGTTTGTTTTTTTCAGTATTGTTCCTGTTACAGTTACTGAGTAAAATAAAATACTCAATTTAAACTTCAGCTCAAAGTTCTAAATATTTTGAATATAGAATATTAATAGTATCGAGCGTGTGATTCCGTCAGTTTGCCGCTTTACCCTCACAGAAATTAGCACAAAATGAAGTGTCATTTGGGATATTTGGTAGATTTTCTTGGATATCATCACCTCTTCTATCACGTGTGTGGGACACGAGTACAGCGCCATAGAAAATCAAAAAAACTTTTGAAAAAGTTTCCTACAAAAAAAAAGGACAAATTTTTAAAACAAAATTTTGTCAGCAACAATCACAAGTTTCTCTGTGAAACCACGGAGTGACTGATGACCTGCCGTGTACGAAAGTGCCGGTTTCACTCGCGTCTAATCTAATTCTATTATTTTTGAATAAAAAAAAAACGTATATAAAATTTTATTCTATTGGTAATTTGATGACATTTTTTTTCTTCATTTATTTGGTTGTATTTATTACATTATACGGTATTATAGAGTTTAAATCGTAAACAAAACAAACAAACAAACAAACATGAAGCTGTTTCGGTTCTTTCTCGCTGCTCCAGCACATGTGTAGTTCAGGCTCAGACGAACCCCTGGAAGTCTTTAATTCTTTAAAACATTGGTAGAAATCTTGCTCAGTAGACAGCGATGGGGATTTAAACCGTCGTGCACTCACATTCTTGGCAAATTTGAGGAAAGCGTTCGCTCGCATTAGGACTCGTGA
>NC_062531.1:2507201-2547201 GCF_022655615.1 Tachysurus fulvidraco
GATGAGTGAGAGTGAGTGAATGAGTTAGACATGAGTCAGAGTTTAGAATTTAAACTACAGCCAGTGTGTAAGGTTCTAAAAGTGGGATGATATTTTGGTGTTGAGGAGCTTTATTTAACTCCCCCTGGATAAAAGTGTCTTTTTTTTTCTTTGTTCAACTATTTTTTTAATGCTGCGAGAGATTTCCAGAGAATACCGATCTTGTTTGGAAGTTTTTTGGAACTCAGTGGGTAAGGTGCTGGACTAAATAATCAGAAGGTTATGAGTTTACATCCCAGATCCACCAAGCAGTGTCTCCTGAGCCACTGAGCAAGGCTCTTAACCATCAATCGGTCAGTGGTTTAAATGTAAGTCACGCTGGATGAAAGCGTCAACCAAATTCCATAAACGTATTTGTGTCGGGGTTTTTTCCCTTACAATTCTGACCTGAAACTATTTTTTAGGGCTATGAAAAAGTTATTATTTAAATAAACTCTAGTTCGGAGTTAAATTGAACTCTACATGTTAGTAGAATTTTTAAAATCAAAGTCTAAAATAACTTTTTCTACAGCAAAGAACCTTTTGGAAAGGAACATTGGAAAGTTTCCAGTGATGTTAAAGGTTCTTTAGAGAACCAAACACTGTTACAAAGAACCGTATAAGAACCTTTATTTCTGTAGCAGTGTAAAGCGTTTTTTTCCCTAAAAAAGTGTATGAACGAAACAATCTGGGTGTAACTGAAAGCCACAAAATTGCACAAGAGGTACACACACACGCACACGCACACACACACACACACACACACACACACACACACACACACACACCTACATATGCACAAACATCTGGAATATTAAGACATAGCATTTCTTGTAAATTCCTGGGTCAGTGCTACTACTGTGGTGTCTATGAAATACACACACACACAGCCACACACACACACACACACACACACACACACAGAGTCCAGTCGAATCCCACAGTAAAGTGGGGAAGAGTTCAGGTAACACATGGTTTCAAATCTGTGTTTAACTCAACTGCTCCAACTACACACACACACACACACACACACACACACACACACACACACATACACACACATACACACACAAACACACACACAAACACTGACCTGGGAGAAGCTGAGTCCGTTCAGCGGGTGACACTGCTCCTCAACGTTCTCCACAGCTCCAGTCTTCTTGCCCATGCTCTCAGCCTCACGGGCGAGGAACAGATCGAGCACCGGAGCTCCTCGGCCCCTCACGTCCCACTCGGTCAGCGAGTTGACCATCAGCATCACCCAGACAGGCCGCTTGCGCTCCCAATCTCCGGCGATGGCCTTAAACAGGTAGTCAGCATAGAAGCGCTGCTCAGCTCTCACCCATGCCGGCATCATGTGCCTCACGTAATCCAGATGGCGCTTCAGCCGTACGTAGATGTCCCGGGGCAGCAGGCTCCTCAGACTCTCGCCGTTAGGTAAAAGCTGACAGCTGGCCAACTTGGACACGGTGACTGGATCAGTCAGGTCCAGCTCGAAGAACACGCTTGTGCTCCTCTGAAAGGCTCGCTTCGAGCTCTCAGGCACGAAGTCCCACACGCGTGTGTACGGAACATGGATGGTGCCGAACAGGTAGGAGGGTGGCTGAGGGGGAGGACGTTTTACTGTCCACAGGAACGAGTTCAGCTCTCTCTGAGGATGAGGAGGAGAAGGAGGAGGACACAAGAGAGGAAGCAGGGGTGAGGAGAAACATTTTAAATGTAGAGTTAAAACCAGCTGTGAGTTCAAAACCCAGAACACTGAGCCTCTGTTAAAAGCTTAGAGGTGTTTAACAGGTTATTAATATATATTAATGATTTATTAATACGTTATTACACATGTTACAAATATACATTAATATGTAAATATATATGAAACTGTTCGGAACAAATCTGGCTGAAATGAATATTTCATTATTGTAAAAAAAAATATTATTTGTTAATAAATAATACATTGTAATATATCAATATCATTTATAAATAATTTGTAATGATTATATATAATATACATTATGATGCTTTATTATAAATTATGTACATAAATATATAAATAATGTGTAATATTATACACATTACTATTGTTATCATTATTATTTATTATTATTTATTATGAATTGTTTATTTAGGTTTTACTATTAATAGTTTTTTTTAATAATAAATTAAAAAATATTTATTTTAATAAATGTATAGTACGTATAATATGTAATGTATACGAATGAATGTTGTTCTGATTTTATATATATATAGTATATATATATATATATAATATACAGTTTCTAGACGATTCCGTGGTGATGTTCGACACTCGGGAGGAACTTTTTGCATTAAGAACATGTGGTGTAAATAAACCTGATGATGTCTGGTGATTTTAGGACGTCTGCTTTAACATTCCT
Organism: Tachysurus fulvidraco; assembly: GCF_022655615.1. Lineage (NCBI taxonomy): Eukaryota > Metazoa > Chordata > Actinopteri > Siluriformes > Bagridae > Tachysurus > Tachysurus fulvidraco. Next base: position 2,509,610 of record NC_062531.1, read on the forward strand.
CTGATAAATAATATGTCGGATAATTCGGTGTTTTTGGATGTGTTCCGTTTCAAACTCTAAATGATTTAGTTATAAATTCAAAAGTTTTCAAGAAATAAAAACTCTACCGAGTGTCGGATAAAATATGAGTAAAATATCCCAGAAGAGGTTCTTGCAGTTTACTTAACTGTCTCACACACACACACACACACACACACACACACACACACACACAGTGCGAATGAAGTGAAGTGTCGTGATGTGACATGCGGCTAAGTATAATGACGCATACTCAGAATTCGTACTCTGAATTTAACCCATCCAAAGTGCACACACACACACAGCAGTGAACACACACACACACCGTGAACACACACCCGGAGCAGTGGGCAGCCATTTAAGCAGTGGCACCCGGGGAGCAGTTAGGGGTTCGGTGCCTTGCTCAAGGGCACCTCAGTCGTGGTATTGCCGGCCTGAGACTCGAACCCACAACCTTAGGGTTAGGGGTCAAACTCTCTAACCATTAGTCCACGACCACAGCCACGACCTCTAACCATTAGGCCATGTGTTCCTTAACTGAAATTATTCCAAAGTGTGTGTGCATGTGTGTGTGTGTGTGTGTGTGTGTGTGTGTGTATATATACAGTTCAGTAAAACTTGTGAGAACTTTACTACATTAAAATGATGTTGTTATGAATGGGAGCGTTCTTGCTCACTGCTCTGTGTATCCTGTCAGGACAAACAACACTAAGGATATTACGAGTCCTGCAGAACTCCCACACAGACACGATGGGAAAAGACACGCAGCTTATTTCAGACTGTGGTTTTAACACCGCTGACCTTTATGTAGCTCTTCACTTTTACTCAAACTTCATTTCCTTAAAAAAAGAGAAATAAAAGGCCACAGAGACTCTTACAAGCGCACACGAGGGAGCCGGACTCACTCACGTTCCATCATCAGCATCCTCATCATCATCATCATCATCACTTTCCTCTGTCACATCAACCGAAGAGGAGAACAGAGAGAGAGAGAAATATTTCACTTGGCACGAGAGTTTTGTTTCTTTTAGCTGAGATGTGATTGGGAAACTGGCTGCGTGCCTCGTAAACTTGTAACTGTTTTAGCAAATGTTTCCCTGTGACAATAATAATAATAATAATAATAATAATAATAATAATAATAATAATAATAATAATAATAATAATAATATCTGTTTCTACGGGATTTATATTGTAATATTTATATAACATTTATTTGTTTAATATTTTCACAATCATTTAATACATTTGTTAGCGATATTTTGGCAACCTCACATGTTTTGACAGATATAAAATAATTGTGTGTGTGTGTGTGTGTGTGTGTGTGTGTGTGTGTGTGTGTGTGTGTGTGTGTGTGTGTGTGTGTGTTAATGCAGTTCAGGAGCTCTTCTGACAAATACGATAAAGATTTAAATAAATGTAAATGTTAAATATTAATAAAACCGCCCAGTGATTTTTTTTGCTTCCTTTAATTATTAAAATAATATTTTTTCATCGGAAGCTTTTTTTTTGTAGCACTTTTCATTTCGGTTGTCTAGTTTTTAAAGCACTTTATAAATCCTCAGTGAACATTAAACTTAATCACAGTAATAAAATAAAATATATAATTAACATAAAGAGTATGAACGTAATTGCAAACACATGAAAAAAAAAATAATTAATTAAATTTTAAACTATAAAAACACTAAACTGGGATAAATGCGTTTTAGTAAGAATCCTTTATTTGGATTTCGATTTTTCCCATTTTAATTCTTTGAGAAATTAAAAACAGGTTTAAAAGTCAGTAATCTGACCAAAGAGACTCCTGCGGGATCTGATGATGATGATGATGATGATGATGATGATGATGATGATGATGATGATGATGAAGTTAGTCTTACCGTCTCGTCCTTGCTGCAGTGTTTCTGTGTCTCCCGGTTTAATAATCCCGCTGAAAATAACGTCCAGAAGAGCAGCCATCTGAGCGCTGAGCTCCGCTTCATATCGGGACAGAACACACACACTCACTCACTCACACACACACACACTCACACACACATGCGCTATACTACAGGTCGATCCGGTTAAATTCGGCGCTTCAGAAAGGCGCGCGGCGCGGTGTGTCCATGCGCCATGCTCGCGCCCTGACTTCCACTGAGAGCGTGCGTGTGAGCATGAGTGTGTGCGCAGATATGTGTGTGTGTGTGTGTGTGTGTGTGTGTGTGTGTGTGTGTGTGTGTGTGTGTGTGTGTGTGTGTGTGTGTGTGTGTGTGTTCCTCTTAAGGGCTCTGAAGGTGGAGGTTTTGGTGGAGTGAGTTTTAGAGAGTTTCCCTCAGCGTAGGAGGGGAGCTCGTGAAGGGGAGTCCGAGTGTGTGTGTGTGTGTGTGTGTCACCAGTGGGAACGGAATGCATTAGCCTCTCGGCCCGAAATCATCTCCTTTATTGCTTTGCCGAGTGAGGACTCTCTAAAGAACAAACACACTCCACTACTATGTGTGTGTGTGTGTGTGTGTGTGTGTGTGTGTGTGTGTGTGTGTGTGTGTGTGTGTGTGTGTGTGTGTGTGTGTGAGTGAGTGTATGTGTTCTGTCCCAATATGAAGCGGAGCTCAGCGCTGTAACACGTGATCACCAGACAGGCAAAGTTTTGTACTGTATATGTCATACATAAAAGTGATTCAAACTTTACAGAAATAAAAGGGAGGCAATGCTAAAAAGAAATTAAGAAATATATAAATATATATATTAAAAAATAATTTAAACCGAACACATAAATAATTAAAGACAAGCGTAAACTGTAGGCTGAAAGTGTCCAATGTGTGTGAGAAGAGAACAGCTTTTTATTCTGGACTTATAGGTGGCAGGATTTGAGGCGTATCTGATATCATGGAGATTCCTCTACGTTATGTCTTTTTTAAACTGCACAGTCTGTGCATTTTGAACATTTAACACCCAGCATGACACACACACACACACACACACACACACACACACACACACACACACACACACACACACACACACACACACACACTGTCCCTCAATTCATCACTGTCTTGGTGTGTTTTACAGCAGGATGGTGGTGTTGTTGCTGGGCTGGTGGTAGAGTCCTAGAGTTCTGACACAGTCAAGTACTGAGCAATTAATCATCACAAACCCTTTAAACAAAGTGCCACATGGAGCTCAGGAGCAGTGACAGCACACAGACTCAGCACCAGGGGCCCAGGGCTTCTGTCAGGTCCTATTCACCAGACTCTCTACAGGACCTTCATCAAGGGTCCACTCCATCATCTACACTCACTCATTCATCTAACACTCACTCCATCATCTATACTCACTCATTCATCTAACACTCACTCCTCGATCTAGACGCACGGCAGGCAGCGAACCAACGCACTCCAGCCAGCGAGACGCACGCAGGCAGCGAACACGCACGAGCATGGCAGCGAAACGCACGCACAGGCAGCGAACACGCACCGCCAGCAGAGACACGCACGCAGGCAAGCGAGACCAACGCAGGAGCGAACACGCACGCCAGCAAGCTGACACGCACGCAGGCAGAGAACACGGACGCCAGCAGCTGAGACGCACGCATGCAGCGAACACGCACGCAGGCAGCGAACACGCACGCAGGGAGCGACACGCACGCAGGCAGCGAACACGCACGCCAGCAGCGACACGCACGGAGGCAGCGACACGCACTGCCAGCAGCGAGACGCATCAGGCAGCGAACACGCACGCCAGCAGAGAGACGCACGCAGGCAGCGACACGCACGCAGGCAGCGGACACGCACGGCAGGCAGGGACCAGCACGACAGGCATCGACACGCGCACGGCCAGCAGCGACACGACTATCGGCAGGGCCGCGCATCACCGCACCGGAGGCAGCGGACACGCACGCAGGCAGCGACCACGCACGCAGGCAGCGGACCACGCACGGAGTGCAGCGAACACTCACGCAGGCAGCGAACAGCGCCCGCACGCAGCGAACACGCACGCAGGCAGGCGACACGCACGCATGCATCGAGGCACGCAGCCCAGCAGAGACACGCACGCAGGGCAGCTACAAGCACTCAGTGCAGCGAACACGCACGCAGGCAGCGACACGCACGCAGGCAGCGAACACGCAGGACAGCAGCGACACGCAAGCAGCAGCGAACACGCACGCCAGCAGCGAGACGCACGCAGGCAGCGAAACGCACGCAGCAGCGACACGCACGCAGTCAGCGACACGCACGAGGCAGCGACACGCACGCAGGCAGGCTAACACGCACGCAGTCATCGACACGCACGCCAGCAGCGACACGGCACGTCAGGCAACGACACGCACGCCGCAGCGACACGCACGCACGGCAGCGACACGCACGCAGGCTATCGACACGCACGCATGCAACGACAACTCACGGAGGCCGCGACCCACGCACCAGGCAGCTACCCGCACGCCAGCAGCGAACCCGCACGCCAGCAGCGACACCGCACGGAGGCAGCGACACGCACGCAGGCAGCGGACACTGACGCCAGCAGCGACACGCACTGAGGCAGCTACACTCACGCATGCATCGGCACGCACGGATGCATCTACACGCACGGAGGCAGCGACACGCACGCCACAAGCGACACGGAGGCAGGAGCGACACGCACGGAGGCAGCGACACGCACGCATGCAAACGACACGCACGCAGGCAACGACACGCACGCATCATGCTAAACTCACTCCAATGCATCCTACACTCACGCATTCATCGGCACGCACGTACTTCATCTAACGACTCACTCCATCAGTACACTCAGCAGCTTACACGCACGGAGTTCATATAACACGCACGCCATCAGTTACACTCACTGCATCAGCGGACAGCCACGCATGCATCTAACGTCACTCCATCCATGCCCACTGAATTCCCTCGATCTACACATACTCATTCATCTACACTCACTCCATCATCTACACTCACTCCATCATCTACACTCACTCCATAATCTACACTTATTCATCTACACTAATTTCATCCTCTACACTCACTCCACCATCTCCACTCACTCCATCATCTACACTCACTCCATCATCTACACTTAATCATTCATCTACACTCACTCATTCATCTGCACTCACTTATTCATCTACACTGACTCATTCTTTTATCTGTATAATGCCCAGCTCAGTAAACTACAGTGACTTACTTCCCCTAATTTATCATTTATTCCTAAACTCTGGAGGAAAAGCAGCAGGACACGTCGTAGCACAGTAGAGACGCCATATTTGAGCTTCACGAATGCTACCGTTTATTTACAACAAAATGAAAAAACATTGGCGCTGTTCTGTCTGTGTTCTTCCAGCACTTCAACCCTCCGGCGGTGCGGCTGCTTCGGGAGCAAATATTTACAACTAAAAAAACCACGTCAAATGTTTAACACTGGGAAAAAAATAACCCTACCACTGTATCTGGGAACTAGTAGTAGACAAACTCCGCCCACAATTCCTCACCCTGCCCACAGTCACTTCACTTGTGGTCCCTGGAAACGTCTAGACCTCGTTTTAGAAAGTTGTTCGCTTTGTCGCACCGCAGGCCTGCTTCGTTAACTGAACTCCCAAGAAGAATAAAAAGTAATGGAATAAAACTATGCTTGCAGTGCATTATGGGTAACTGAGTGACAGACTGAGAGTGAAGTCTTTTTATTTGGTGTCCCGCTGCTTTGAACGGCTCTATTAATTGCGTTGTTTGACTTTTACGCTCCCTGAGAATGTTAATCGAATCCACATCTGCATTTTTTTCTCATCCTAACACTGTGTGTGTGTGTGTGTGTGTGTGTGTGTGTGTGTGTGTGTGTGTGTGTGTGTGTGTGTTGGGTCTATTGTTTAAGACTGAAAGGCTTGTGAAATGGACTGTAATGTGTGTTTTATGCTCCCAGGCGAGAAGCAGGTGTCTGGATCGTCTGAAATGCTTTGATCACCTGCAGATGTGATGAACTGGCGAAACTGTGTGTGTGTGTGTGTGTGAGAAAAGTGTGGTCTGTGTGTGTGTGTGTGTGTGTGTTTGTGTGTGTGTGAAAAGTGTGAAGTCTGTGTGTGTGTGTGTGTGTGTGTGTGTGTGTGTGTGTGTGTGTGTGTGTGTGTGTGTGTGTGACCGTAGGATATTCCTGGAGCTGCGCCACCTCATGCAATCCATAAAGAGCAGATGTGGATAAAATAAAATGTTCAGCAAACACTTTCTGTTCAAATCAACGTCGTGGGATATTATAGCTTACGAGCGGACGTCAGGTGACGTGTGTGTGTGTGTGTGTGTGTGTGTGTGTGTGTGTGTGTGTGTGTGTGTGTGTGTGTGTTGGTCCTCATGTGGAAAAATGTTTAAGGTTAAGGTTGAGGATGTATCTAGATATTTATGTGTAGTAAATATTACTAACTAGAACGTCCTCGTGGAAATAGCGAGACAAACATCAGTAAGCGTAAACACACAACTGGAAAAAAAAACCTCACATTCTTGTCATCGTTCGTATTTATATCCGTTTACATGACGTTCGTTCTGAGCCGTGCGATCGGATTTTACTCAAAACAAACAGTCCGTCTGGCTGAATGAGTCACGTCTTTCTCCTCATCGGCCTTCGTGTCCTGTTTTTTATTCCTGTCCTCTGACGACAGACATTTGGACCTTTTTCGACGTTTCCCAGTTTGTTTATTTAAACCTCACGTGTCGAGTCTCACTGACCGGATCCTGTTCCAGCTCACGCATTCACATCTTTTCTCATTTATTTATTTATTTATTTATTTATTTAGTTATTTATTTATTTATTTATTTATTTATGTATTTATTTCAAATCATTGCTTGGGCTGTGTGTTTGTCTGTCGCTTGGCCTTAATCTGTCCTCCAAAGCCCCCCCCCCTCCCCCTCCACAGTTTCATGAGCTAAGAGCCTCCTACTGGTCACTTGTGGTAATGATGAGCGACCAAAAAAAAAAAAAAAGAAAGTAACACAATGGCCACGTTCACACCGCAAGTCTTAACGCTCAATTCGGATATTTTGCTCAGATCTGATTTTTTTTTGTTTGGCTGTTCACATTACCTCTTAAAATGTGTCCTATATCAGATACCAGTGTGAACAGTTCGCGTTTTCGAACTGACCCGCATGCGCAAACGATCAATAACGATGACGTCACACGCAGCACGCCGTTGCGCTAAAAAGTTGGCGAGGTCATGGAGAAAGTATTGTGATGTATTCAATGCAAACATTATTAGTTCACGTAACCACTTTATATAACACTCAACACACACACACGTTACCAGTTACGTTTGTGTCACGTTTTTCGCCGGCGCAAAAAAAATAAAAAAAAATAAAAGTTTTCGCCGGCGAAAACTTTTTTTTTTTTTTTTTTTTTTTTCGAAGGCGAAAACGTGACACAAACGTAACTGGTAACGTGTGTGTTAAGCACACTGTGACGAATGTCGATATAGATTGACGTAAAAGTCGCATCAAATCCCCCTTGGCTGTTCACACTGCGGCCACATTGGGAAAAAAATCAGATTTGGGTCTGATTCAGGACCACATATGGAAGTGGCCCAGATCTGATTTGTAAAAAAAATCAGATCTGGGCCAGATTTGAGTGTTCACACTACTGCTGAAGAAGTCTGACCTGGTCACTTGACCCCGGATTTGGGCCACTTTTACCTGCAGTGTGAACGGGGCCAAAGAGAGAAAAAGGAAGCAGATGAGCAGCAGATGATGATGAACAGAGAAGGAAAACAAAACAGCTTTGATAATGTTTCAGCCTGCACATGTGGACTCTTTTTGGACGCAGATGAAGTGCCTCGTCTCAATCAGGACGTCTCCTGCGCTCACCGGTCGCTGTTCCTTATTACTGCTGTAATGTCTGCTGTTTGTCATCTTGTTGTCTGAAAAATAAAGATTTTCATGAAAATCACGCCTTCGAAAGATAAACGGTGTGAAGAGACAGAAAGAGATTACCACAGATCTGTGTTATTGCTCCAGCGAGTCATGACTTAAAATGTTCCCTTTGAAGTCTGTCTCTGATCCGTAATATCTGCTCAAGTCCAGAGTGGACCAGAAATCATCTGTGTCACGTCCTGATGTCCTGCTGAAAGTTCTCATGGAGTTTAAATTGCTGCGATAAAATAACAAAAGTTTACGAGAGACGGTAAAGGTGACAGTTAAGGTGTGTCCCGAATCATAGATTTATCCACTAGACACTGTGTAGTAAAGATAATGTCGTGTGTTCAACGACACTGACATTGTGACATTGGCATTGTGAGGAGGAGGAGGAGGAGAAGAAGAAGAAGAAGAAGAAGAAGAAGAAGAAGAAGAGCACTTCATTAACCAGATCATTTATTCAGTTGAAAAAAAACATGTATGGAATGTTGGATTCTTCATGAACTCAACATTTGCTGCTTTGCGTATGTAACAGAAAAGGGGCGGGGCTACCAGGGGCTACCAGGGGATACCAGGGGATACCAGGGGCTACCAGGAGCTACCAGGGGATACCAGGAGCTACCAGGGGATACCAGGGGCTACCAGGGGATACCAGGAGCTACCAGGGGATACCAGGGGATACCAGGGGATACCAGGAGCTACCAGGGGATACCAGGGGCTACCAGGGGATACCAGGAGCTACCAAACTGCAACTAAGATGCAACTTCTCTTCTCTCTCTCTCTCTCTCTCTCTCTCTCTCTCTCTCTCTCTCTCTCTCTTTCACTCACACACACTCTCTCGTTCTCTCTGTCATACCATCTTTCTCTCTCTCTCATTCTCTCACACTCTCTCTCTCACACCCAACACTCTCTTTCTCCCTCTCTCTCTCTTTCTCTCTCACTCTCTTACACACGCATACACTCTCTCTCTCTCTCTTTCTCTCTCTCTCTCTCTCTCTCTCTCTCTCTCCTTCTCACCCACACACACACACACACACACACACACACACACACACATACTTTCTCTGTGTCAAACTCTCTCACTCTCTCACACACTCTCTCTGTCTCACATACACAAACACTCTCTCATTCTCTCTCTTTCTCGTTCTGGCTCGCTCTCTCTCCCTCTCTCTCTCACCCACACACACACACACACACACACACACACACACACACTAAAACACTCACACTCTTCTAAAAAACATATTCTTAGGAACTACGGACACCCCATAATCAATTACAGTAAAATACACAAAGACAGAGTAACATTAAAATACATAATGTAATTATCACTTACCCTCTCACACCCCAGGATAACTGCCCCTCTCTCTTTTACACCCCAGGATCACCCAGGCCTCATTTTGTTCTTCTCCTTCAAACCTACTCTCTGTACTATACTGTAGGTTTATAACCCCTTATAACCCCTTGTTAGCTGAACTACGTAACAACCCGTGTCAGAAGTCAAATCTGTCAGAATTTCCCTTTGCTGTAATGTAGATGTGACTAAATAAAGCATCAGTTCCTCTTAAGGTTTCTTGGCATCATCTCAAAAATGTTCACAAGTGGGTTAAAGGCAAACCTTCCTCTTTTTTTCACAGAAGCGTTAATAAATAATCCTTCTTCCTTCCCTACTCCTTAACACCACCTTATCAACAATGTTCTCCACCCCAAAGATGGGGTTTAGTCCGTGTTTAAAATCCACATCCATTTAACATCCAGTCTTTCTGGCTATGAGTACCGTAAGTTCCTCAGAAACGCCTTTCACCGAATTCCACGCTAGCTTCTCTAAGCACATCCAGCTCATGAAACTCACCAGGACACTCACTCATTCTCTAGACAAATTACAGATACATTCAGAGCGATATACGGGACCTCGGAAAGACTTGAGCGATCCAGCATGCCTTCCTTCATTTATCTTTAAATCTTTAACTTAGAGGATCTTACAGTTCTGTAACCAGAGCGAAAATAAAGAAGAAAAGTCATCTGGTAAGTCCTGTCTGGTTTGATCTCGATGACTTTACACACGTTTGTGTTTCCTCTCGATCCGACGTCGTGGAAATAGTTTTACGTCGCAACACAAAATGCTTTGATTTATTTATTTATTTATTTATTCATTATTGTGCATGAAGAGAATTTTGATCTACTTCTGTCTATCAGGAAATGAATGAATTCATTCATTCATTCATTCATTTTCTACCGCTTCATCCGAACTTCTCGGGTCACGGGGAACCTGTGTCATCGGGCATCGAGGCAGGATACACCCTAGACCAACCCATCGCAGGGCACACACACACTCTCATTCACTCACACACTCACACACTACGGACAATTTTCCAGAGATGCCAATCAACCTACCATGCATGTCTTTGGACCGGGGGAGGAAACCGGAGTACCCGGAGGAAACCCCCGAGGCACGGGGAGAACATGCAAACTCCACACACACACAAGGCGGAGGCAGGAATCGAACCCTCGACCCTGGAGGTGTGAGGCGAACGTGCTAACCACTAAGCCACCGTGACCCACTGAAATAAAAACAGTTGTAACGGATAAAAAAAGTGGTATAAATAAACGCTACACCATAAAGTACACACAACATTACACTTGCACATTGACAGATTTCTGAGTCACTTGTAAGGAGGACGGACTCGTCCTTGTGGGCCTCGGCTCCTCTTAAGGTTTCCCGGCATTGCCATGAGTGTTAATAAATCAGCCTCCTTCCTTCAACGCCCATCATCAGCCACTTGCGGTGCGTCTTGTTTAGTCCGTGTTTTAAATCCACATCTCTCTCCATCCTCCTGACTCTGTCTTCAGTCTTTTCCTTTATGTTTGAGTTTATTTTCCTGAGCCGTGTCCACATGATCAGCACTAACCCCAACCCTAACCGCTAACCCCAACCCCAACCCTAACCATAACCCTAATCCTAACCATAATCCTAACCCTAACCCTAACCATAACCCTAACCCTAACCATAACCCTAACCCTAACCCTAATCCTAACCCTAACCATAACCCTAATCCTAACTCCAACCCCAACCCTAACCATAATCCTAACCCTAACCATAACCCTAATCCTAACCATAACCCTAACCATAACCCCAACCCTAACCATAAACCTAATCCTAACCATAACTCTAACCATAACCCTAATCTTAACCTTAACCATAACCCTAACCCTAACTCCCTCCCAATCACCTGCTCTGAGATTGTGTCCTACTTTTGAAACATTTTATTTTCGTTCCTTTTCATGCCGTACTTCCGAGTTTCTCCTGCTTTAGCGCAGCAAACTTTTCCTAATGGCTTTGCAGGGTGAGATCCGTACACACACTTCCTTATCAGATGCTTTCGTACCTCAGGCACGGTTAAAAACCCACTCGGGACGTGAGCCACACACATTCCTGCTCCTCTGGTTTATTTTTTTAAAACGAGGCTCTGCGGGAACTTCAAATATCCCGTCATAACACCCAGCATACCTCAGTGAGGCAGTGCTGCGCTCACACGCTTCGATTTATCACCGTCATCATCTGATTTACGCTCCTGAGTCATGACATAAGTCATTTTGTACTAAATATGCAGAGTGTTTAATATAAATACGGTCGGCCTTCGTGACGAATTCGTGCGAGTCGTCACTTTTTTCCACGACAGACATGATTTGAGTCGCAGGGCAATTTGTCACGTCCTTCACGGTTTGGATTGGGTGTGTTAGAGCAGGAAAACATGCCAGGTTGCTAACGGCTGCTGTGGGAATTCAGATAAACTGCACAGTTACAACACCGAGGTTCCATAAAAAAAGATCTGGCGGATGAACTCGATGTGGCGGAAGTCCGGCGCTAAAAATCCACCAGTTCGTTTACTCGTTGTTCCAGATTACTGACTCCGCTGAAAGCTCATGATTTAAACGCTAAGTACAGAAGTCATAGTTCCAAAGCCAAATTTCAAACTTATAAATTTATACAGTAGTGTGCAAAAGTTTGTGCACCCGTCAGCCAATACGCAGTCTATTTTTGTCGATTTTTTTAAACGTAGTTGCTGAAGAAACACGCAAACTTTTAATCTAAACGGTTTTTTTTATAGGGGACATAAACTGAAAAAGTTTATGTTTCAAATTTACTAAATAAATAAATAAATAGATAGATAGATAGATAGATAGATAGATAGATAGATAGATAGATAGATAGATAGATAGATAGATAAAAAGTTCAAAATGGTAAATTTTGAATGTAAAAAAATTTTTTTGTTAGTATTTTTTTTTTTTAATTCAAAAAGCGAAAAAAAAGACGACAAACATGACAAACACGACAACAGCAAACACAAAACAACAAAACCTAATTAGCATGTAATTCCGACATGTGACATGCTGGGGCTGATGGATAACGTAGTTTAGCATAAATTCACTCATTCATTCATTCATTCCTTCATTCATTTTCTACCGCTTATCCGAACTTCTTGCCAACCCATCACAGGGCACACACACACTCTCATTCACTCACACACTACGGACAATTTTCCAGAGATGCCAATCAACCTACCATGCATGTCTTTGGACCTGGGGAGGAAACCGGAGTACCCAGAGGAAACCCGCGAGGCACGGGGAGAACATGCAAACTCCACACACACAAGGCGGAGGTGGGAATCGAACCCCCAACCCTGGAGGTGTGAGGCGAACATGCTAACCACTAAGCCACCGTGCCCCACCCCCAGCGTAAATTCCTTCATCATCATCTTGTTACCCATCAGCTCCAGCATGTCAAGCTTATAATTAAGGAAAAAAGTCTTTAATAACCTTATATTTGGTATCCCATAATATTATTATTGGAAATTTTAGCTAGATTTGACTCGATCAAATTAATAATCTTTTGTGGTTTAGCTGTATATCCACGTCGAGACGGCACACCTTGAGAACTTCCTCATACAGCATGTACACGGTGAATAAAACATCCTGATAGCGATGGTACTGTAGCAGAACCTACAGCTGTCTGTTAAGCCCTTCTGTCCGGTGTACATGCTGAGCTCCACCAATCACAGCAAATTCCACAGTAAAATGGAAACCGGATCCAGACGTCCTGGTGGAGCTCGGGATTAAACAGGGCTACGAGCCAGTAGCAAGGAAACAGCTCCGTCTATCCATGGCTCGGAGAGTCAGCGGGAGGACAATGTTGTGGTTTCCATCTCTCCGGATGTCCCGGGATAGCGAGGGGTTCAAGGTTCCTCGCTGGGTTGGGGGTAGAGATGGTGTCATTGTGGGGTCAGTGTTTTAAAGAAGTCTGTGTGAGCATTGAGTGTGAGACGCCTCGGAGACTAGAAGAATAGAATAGAATAAAATAGAATAGAATCACTCTCCACTGCTTCTCTCTTTCTACCCATCCTGAGGCATCCAGAAATTGGACCAGTTCCGATCATCTTCCGTGCGATGAAGATTTTGGACCTCCACTGAGATGAGGCTGACCCTGAGAATCCTGAGGCATCTAGAGATCTACCAGCTCCAGTTGGACTCTGTGATACTATAGAGGAGATCTGAACTTCATGTGATATTTTGCATCAATACAACATTTATCAGACTGTTTATTTATAATCACACCCCCAGTGTCAGCCATATGAGGATGAGGTTCTCCTCTGAGTCCGGTTCCTCTCAAGGTTTCTTCCTCTACAAATTTAAGGGAGTTTTTCCTCACCACTGCTGCCTGAGTCACCTCAGACTTGCTCATTGGGGGATAAATACATACATACATACATATACACACATACATACACACACATACATGCATACATACATACATACATACATACATACAGTACATACATACATACATACATACATACATACATACATACATACATACATACAGTACATACATACATACATACATACATACATACATACATACATACATACATACATACATACAGTACATACATACATACATACATACACACATACATACATACATACACACATACATACATACATACATACATACAGTACATACATACATACATACATACATACATACATACATACATACAGTACATACATACATACACACATACATACATACATACATACATACAGTACATACATACATAAATACATACATACAGTACATACATACATACATACATACATACACACACATACATGCATACATACATACATACATACATACATACAGTACAGACATACATACATACATACATACATACATACACACATACATACATACATACATACATACATACACACATACATACATACATACATGCATACAGTACATACATACATACATACAGTACATACATACATACATACATACACACATACATACATACATACATACATACATACATACAGTACATACATACATACATACATACATACATACACACATACATACATACATACATACATACAGTACATACATACATACACACATACATACATACATACATACATACAGTACATACATACCTACATACATACACACACATACATGCATACATACAGTACATACATACATACATACATACATACATACACATACATGCATACATACATACATACATACATACATACATACATACATACATACATACATACATACATACACACACATACATGCATACATACATACATACATACATACATACAGTACAGACATACATACATACATACATACAGTACAGACATACATACATACATACATACAGTACAGACACACATACATACATACATACATACATACATACATACAGTACATACATACATACATACATACATACATACATACAGTACATACATACATACATACATACATACATACATACATACATACATACAGTACATACATACATACATACAGTACATACATACATACATACATACATACATACATACATACATACATACATACATACATACATACATACATACATACATACATACATACAGTACATACATACATACATACAGTACATACATACATACATACATACATACATACATACATACATACATACATACATACATACAGTACATACATACATACATACATACATACATACATACAGTACATACATACATACATACATACATACATACATACATACATACATAAATACATACATACAGTACATACATACATACATACACATACATGCATACATACATACATACATACATACAGTACAGACATACATACATACATACATACATACATACATACATACATACACACATACATACATACATACATACACACATACATTCATACATACATACATACAGTACATACATACATACATACATACATACACACATACATACATACATACATACATACATACATACATACATACATACATACACACATACATACATACATACATACAGTACATACATACATACATACATACATACATACATACATACAGTACATACATACATACACACATACATACATACACACATACATACATACATACATACATACATACAGTACATACATACCTACATACATACACACACATACATGCATACATACATACATACATACATACATACAGTACAGACATACATACATACATACATACATACATACATACATACATACAGTACAGACATACATACATGCATACATACATACAGTACATACATACATACATACACACACATACATGCATACATACATACATACATACATACATACATACAGTACATACATACATACATACATACATACATACATACATACATACAGTACATACATACATACATACATACATACATACATACATACATACATACATACATACATACACACACATACATGCATACATACATACATACATACAGTACATACATACATACATACATACATACACACACATACATGCATACATACATACATACATACATACAGTACATACATACATACATACATACACACACATACATACATACATACATACATACATACATACACACACATACATGCATACATACAGACATACATACATACAGTACAGACATACATACATACATACATACAGTACAGACATACATACATACACACACATACATACACACATACATACATACATACATACATACATACATACATACACACATACATACAGTACATACATACATACATACATACATACATACATACATACATACACACATACATACAGTACATACATACATACATACATACATACATACATACATACATACATACAGTACATACATACATACATACATACATACATACATACATACACACACATACATGCATACATACATACATACATACATACATACATACATACATACACACACATACATGCATACATACATACATACATACATACAGTACATACATACATACATAGATACACACACATACATACATACATACATACACACACATACATGCATACATACATACATACATACATACATACATACATACAGTACAGACATACATACATACAGTACAGACATACATACATACATACATACATACAGTACAGACATACATACATACACACACATACATACATACATACATACATACATACATACATACAGTACATACATACATACATACACACATACATACAGTACATACATACATACATACATACACACATACATACATACATACATACATACACACATACATACATACATACATACATACATACATACATACATACATACACACATACATACAGTACATAAATACATACATACATACATACGTACACACTGTGAACTATATATATCTTGAATTTTTATTATATTAATTCTTTATATTGGGGGAGGACACGGTGGCTTAGTGGTTAGCACATTCGCCTCACACCTCGTCGAGGTTCGATTCCTGCCTCCGCCTTGTGTGTGGAGTTCACATGTTCTCCCCGTGCCTCAGGGGTTTCCTCCGGGTACTCCGGTTTCCTCCCCCGGTCCAAAGACATGCATGGTAGGTTGATTGGCATCTCTGGAAAATTGTCCGTAGTGTGTGTGTGTGTGTGACTGAGAGTGTGTGTGTGCCCTGTGATGGGTTTTCACTCCGTCCAGGGTGTATCCTGCCTCGATGCCCGATGACGCCTGAGATAGGCACAGGCTCCCCGTGACCCGAGAAGTTCGGATTCCCGAAGGAATTCTTTCCATCTTTTTTAATCCTACACAGAAAATATAAAACCGTCGTACCAAAATCAGTTATCTAACGTTTATCAATTAATTAATTAATTCTGCACCGTCCTGTCTTCGTTCGTACGGATATTATATTATATTATGTTCATTTAAATAAAAACAACAAACAGATGAACAGACAAATAAATAAATAATAGATAAATAAAAACGAAGGTATTTACCACGAACAACAACAATAATAATAATTTCATTATTATGAATCATTCTTATTATTAATTCACATGATTATAAATATTATGAATATCAATTATGAATGAAACATTTCTTGTTTTTTTTATTTATATCTATAAAGCTAATTGATTTAGTTTCAGTATTTAGTACAATTTATATTATTCTAGATTTAAAACAAAAGAATGAACAGAATACAGAAATGAAGAAGCTTTACACATTAGACGATCCTCCTCCTCCTCCTCCTCCTCATCCTCCTCTTCCTCCTCCTCCTCTTCCTCCTCCTCCTACTAATAATATACGAAGACTACAGATACTATAGATACTATAGGTTAAGTATAATGTCATCCTAACAGGGAAAGTCATGTTTAATTGTTTTACCTTTAATTAATAAATGCGATGAAACAAATGAATTTACATTTATTGTAGATATAATTGCAGGATGAATCAGACGTTAGTGTTACAGTTCTCTCTTCATTTTTATTTGGATTTTTGTGTTCAGGCTGTAAATTAGCAGTAGAAGACTTTTTCTATGAGCTTATCTAATTCAATCGAATCGCATCGAATGTGATAGGATTTTAAAAACGTGAAATAAAAACACAAGCAAAAAAAAAAAAGGTGTCTAAAAAAATTGGAAAAATCCCGTAGATGATCTGATCCATGTCTCTTTTTAAGCATTTGATCATACTGAATGTTAATGAAGCATCTCTTTGTCTGCTTTGTGACAAGACCTACTGTTAATCCAGTTTGTGACACAATCTTTAAAATCGAATTGGGAGTCATTTAGTGATTTAGTGTGTCATGAAACAGATCCTATGTTTCATAAGTGATTCATGATTTGGAATTGATTCATAATTTATGATTCATCACTTATAATTGTATTTGTGTGTGTGTGTGTGTGTGTGTGTGTGTGTGTGTGTGTGTGTGTGTGTGTGTGTGTGTGTATTTTTGTGTGTGTGTGTGTGTGTGTGTGTGTGTGTGTGTGTGTGTGTGTGTGTGTGTGTGTGTGTGTGTGTGTGTTTGTGTGTGTCTGTGCGTGTGTGTGTGTGTGCGTGTGTGTGTGTGTGTGTGTTTGTGTGTGTGTCTGTGCGTGTGTGTGTGTGTCTGTGCGTGTGTGTGTGTGTCTGTGCGTGTGTGTGTGTGCGTTTGTGTGTGTGTGTGTTTGTGTGTGTGTGTGTGCGCATGGTTGTGTAAGTGTGTGTTTATGTGTGTGTGTGTGTGTATTTGTGTGTATTTGTGTGTGTGTATTTGTGTGTGTGTGCACGTGTTTGTGTGTCTGTGTGAGTGTGTGTGTATTTGTGTGTGTATGCGTGTGTGTGCGTGCGCGTGTTTGTGTGTCTGTGCATGTGTGTGTTTGTGTGTGTGCCTGTGCGTTTGTGTGTGTGTGTTTGTGTGTGTGTTATGCGTGTGTGTATTTGTGTATCTGTGTGTGTGTGTATTTGTGTGTGTGTGCGTGTGTATTTGTGTGTGTGTGTGTGTGTATTTGTGTATCTGTGTGTGTGTATTTGTGTGTGTGCGTGTGTTTGTGTGTCTGTGTTTGTGTGTGTGCGTGTGTGTGTGTGTGTGTGCGTGTGTGTGTGTGCTTGTGTGTGTGTATTTGTGTGTGTGTGTGTGTGTGTGTGTGTGTGTGTGTGTGTGTGTGTGTGTGTGTGTGTGTGTGTAAAATGGTCACATAAAGACACAGAGATTACGCCTGTAATAAACAGCATTATGCATTTCAGAAGCTTCCCTTATCCTCCGTTTCATCCTTCCCATGATCCTCTTATCGCTATGGATCGAAAAGCCGTCCTGGCGACAAAATCCCCACCCCACCCCCCACCGGTCGCTGCAGAGATCTACATAAAGATTTCAGCGAAAGCAGACTTTTTTCTCCCGAAAGCCATTTTCAGAAAACACGGCGTCCGTTGTGAAGACGTTGTGAAGACGTTGTGAAGACGTTGTGAAGCCGTTGTGAAGCCACGGGAGGTGAATAATAGAAGCTGTGGATTAACATGATGTTATTGCTTTTCCACTCAGTGTGTAACATAATTCTTTGTTGCTTTTTAGATTGTTAGGAATCTCATCTTAGTCCCGACAAAAACAACAACGTTATCAGTCAGAAGATGAGAAACCAGGGAGTCGGGATTGTGTAGGATTACACAAAATGACCAGAGTTTACATTTGATGGTGTGTAACGTGTTGTTAATAGACTATTGACTTATGAAGCCAAAGATTTGTTACTCTTTAAAATGCAGAACTTTCTCCACAATATCGTTCTCGTTTTTGTCACAAAATCCGTTCTGTGCGCAAAAATCACGTCATAGTTAATCATCTCTAAAATTCTGGATTCTGATTGGTCAGAAAGTGGTGATTAATTTCTGTAACAGAAGCTTTAAAGTTTGTGCAGCTTTCTTAATTCCCTCGTACTAATACTGTTCGTGGGGGGGGACACGGTGGCTTAGTGGTTAGCACGTTCGCCTCACACCTCCAGGGTTGGGGGTTCGTTCCCGCCTCCACCTTGTGTGTATGGAGTTCCTCCGGGTACTCCGGTTTCCTCCCCCGGTCCAAAGACATGCATGGTAGGTTTATTAGCATCTCTGGAAAATTGTCCGTAGTGTGTGAGTGTGTGAGTGAATGAGAGTGTGTGTGCCCTGTGATGGGTCGGCACTCCGGCCAGGGTGTATCCTGCCTTGATGCCCGATGACGCCTGAGATAGGCACAGGCTCCCCGTGACCCGAGAAGTTCGGATAAGCGGTAGAAAATGAATGAATGAATGAATGAATGAATAATACTGTTCGTTATCGTTTCCATAGTAACTGTTGGATCCCCGGGACTTGAAAACAATCAATAAATTTGCTGTTTAACAAAAAAAAAGGTGTATAATAATAAAAAAACAAAAAATTATTTTCCAGGGAATCTCCAGAAATAAAGCTTTAAACTTTCCCACTAGATCCCATCGAGGTCACGTGACAATTATTGTTTTTTGTCTTAAAACAGCAGCTGGTGAGGAAACGACTATTTCTAGCCGCTGTAACGTAAGTGCGAATCGGTTTCACCGATGTTCCCGACATCAACTATGACTATAGACTGGAAAACGAAGTACATTGTTGTTCAATGAATGAAAAAAATGTTTGGAAAACGACTTTTGTACGAGAGACGCTGAGACGTTGAGACGTTGAGACGTTGAGACATGCTGCTACAGGAAACCGTAGCTTGTATGAAACTGATGATAAATCTTCATTCTGCCTTCTGTTTGACCCTTTGCTATGGATTATGACCACGACTCCTGAATAAATCCTAATAAATACACGTTCCATTTCCACTTAAGCGACACTGACTGCGCTTCGACACACAAACTCTTTCAGACGGATCTGATTTTACTGTAATATGTAGCGTGTCATGGTAAAATACAGCGCGTGTCGACATCTGTTAGAGCGTGGGTTATTTATTTACATTAGTCTGCATACCTTTCTTCTCTCCATCTCTCTCTCTCTCTCTCTCTCTCTCTCTCACTCTCTACCACTTTCTCTTTCCCTCTCGGTGTCCTGTAGAGAGCAGGAGAGAGAGGAAAACAAAGCCAGGCCTGTTTCTCGGCTGTCTGCGTGCTGTGTGGTGTTACGCGTGGTGTTGAAATCTTACCCGTGTTTGTACAGCATTAATTCAGTGTAGTTCTGAATTTCCTACACAACATATGATTTTCTTGGCTTCGCTTTCTTTTAAAACTTTCTTTTTTCAGACCCTGTTACACCAAGGCTGTCTTGTGGATGTGAGAAACGAGGACACATTCATTCATTCATTCATTCATTCATTTTCTACCGCTTTATCCGAACTTCTCGGGTCACGGGGAGCCTGTGCCTATCTCAGGCGTCATCGGGCATCGAGGCAGGATACACCCTGGACGGAGTGCCAACCCATCACAGGACACACACACACTCTCATTGACTCACACACACACACACTATGGACAATTTCCCAGAGATGCCAATCAACCTACCATGCATGTCTTTGGACCGGGGGAGGAAACCGGAGTACCCGGAGGAAACCCCAGAGGCACGTGGAGAGCATGTAAACTCCACACACACGAGGCGGAGGCAGGAATCGAACCCCCAACCCTGGAGGTGTGAGGTGAACGTGCTAACCACTAAGCCACCGTGCCCCCATGAGGACACATTTTGCTCATAAATGCTAGCTAGGACAGATTTAGGACACTTTTAAATATTAGAGTGATGTAACAGATCGACGTGTCGGCGGGTTTTTACTTTCGTTAACCACAGTGCTTCGCGATGCGGCGTCGCTTTGGTCCTTTTGTTTGTCCAGCTCTCTCACCTCATTAGGGAACACTGTTTATGGCAAACACAGAACAGATAAACACGTTCGGATAACGGAGGCAGAGACGAGACCGACGTGAGTGAGACGTTTGCTCCGTCCTCCGCGTTTAAAGACGTCTGCAGCAGAGTCTCAGATGTTCGGGCAGCCAGGAAAAGTTCAGCTTGATGCAACAGAGAGATTAGAACTAAGAATCCACAAGAGCACTTACACAATCACACACCTATTCAACACAATTAACATCAACCCACGGATTCAGAAGAAGCCAATCTGAGATGCTAATCAAGGCTTCAAAACTGTAATGTGTCCTTTTATTTAAAGGGAACCTGCACACGATCTTACGGAGGAAGTGAAGAAACAGGCTTCGGTGGAATTGGAACGAGCGTACAGTATGAGTCATGACGAGTCACGTTGGAATGACCTTGGCGTTACCGTTAGAGGAATCCATATACAGGGCTCGCAAGTTTTGAAGACAGGCAAGCAAGCGTGATATCTCCAACCCCCACAAGCCCAGCCATGATTAGGGACATGATTGTGGACAATGTCCCATCCAGAGACAAGCTGTTTCGTGTTGAGGTTTTGTTCAAACCGACCATCGAAAATACGCTCTCTAATGAATGTGTTTGTTTTCATTGGTTGTTGCGTTAAATCTTACCCAGATACAATAGTGCTATTTTCTGGTTGACTGTTGTGTAGCCTCTTTTTTTTGATTGGCTGATAAGTGTCAGGCTCGACTAAGAACTGAGACGCGCTCGATTCCTGCCCGGTTCCATAGACACAGCGGTGCGGAATGACACATTTTGGGCGCTGCGGCTTATTAAATATATGATAAATAGTCAAAAAGTTTTTCTGCGTGAGAAATACAATGTGCGGTGGGAGAGCGTGAGAAAAGACCGACACGAGTGACTGTCACTCTCTATGCGTGACACTTTGACAGCCCTGTATATTGGAGATGTATGTTTTTTTCTTCACACGAGCCTGAACCACTCCTAGCTAACACCTACTTCACTGTATTCATTAAGGCTGTTTTCATACTTTTGCACATTGGGCCATTCTTGCTGCTGATATTCCTATAAAAAGATTATGGACTCAATGAGAACACTGCAAGCTACTGGGGGTGGGGGGTGGTGGGTATACAATTAAATTAAAATTAATAATTTTAATTTAATTGTATTTAAACTTTTTAACTCACTACAACGCTAAATCGATGAGAACCCTGAGCTTGTTTCTTTACAACGAGACGGTTCCATCTGAGGTAATAGGAGACAATGACACCCGAAGTGTGTCGCTTATGTCCACTTTATTCCGTTGTTTTGTTTCGGTTGCCATCACTGCAGAAATCCCCACTTCACACAGATAGCATGTCGGAAATGACGATAGGGATGTAAGTGCTGTGGTGACAATCTCAGGGTATTCCGCCATGACTTTAATCCAGAACACCGGCAGAGTTTCTAACTTTCTAACGACGTCTGTTTCGTGCTCATTTTTGCTAATTTGTGGGTTAAATTTGAGCAAACACAATATACACGTACACCAAGCACTGTTAAACATGACAAAGTACCGGTGAACAGAGAGAAGAGCGATACACACCTTCTCTCTCCACCAAAGCTACAACACCACTGCCGCTCGCAGCCGCTCGGCTCCAGACGTCACCTAAACCCGGCCCGATATCACGATATTTTGCGCATGCGTGGTATTGGTGCGGCTTTAGGTGACGTCTCTCAGCTCCCGGTTAACCTCTCGTCCATGGAAAGTCGCACAAACCCGAGAGAAATACACCACAGTAAATAAAATGGAAATAATTTAATATTCCTTGGGCGGCCCAGTACCATTTGGTCCAGGGACCGGTACCTGTCCGCGGCCCGGGGGTTGGGGACCACTGATTTAGTACATCAGAGGGACAGTTCATGTTGGACGTTTGGGGGACAAAGTTAGGGAGGCCAGATTAAGATGTTTTGGACATGTTAGGAGAAGGGAGAGTGAGTATATTGGTAGGAGAATTTTGGACATGGAGCTGAAATGCAGGAGGCAAAGAGGAGGTGTATGGATGTAATTAATGAGGATATGAAGCTAGTGGGTGCAAGTGTTGAGGATGCAGAAGATAGGGATAGGTGGAGAGAGATGATTCGCCGTGGCGACCCCTGAAGGGAAAAGCCGAAAGAGGAAGAAGAAGATTAGCAGTAATGAAGAAGTGCTGAAGATCAGCGTAACTCTGCGCATGAGGAGATCGTCTTCTCTGTGGTTTTAAAGGCGGAACGTCAAGAGAATTTGAGCTGGAATGTCACGTCATCACGAGATATTATCGTAAGTTGCATCACGATGTCAAAGCGTCGCCCGTGAGACATTTTCGCGTTATCACTCGGCTGCTTTTTTTTTGTTTTGTCCTCCTCGTCCGTGTTTTTTTGCTCGAGCCGTAACGCTCTGCTGTGAACAAACGACATCCCGCCGACGGCAGAGGTTTTAAAAAGGGCGTATTAAATGTAGAAGGTGTTCTGTTGTCTGGGAAAATGTGTGAAATCAGCCTCAATCGTTGTTTTTTTAGACGTTAGCTAGCGTTAAACGTTGTTTTCTTTCACTGCTGGATCGAGATAGAGTCGTGACTTATCTTAGCCATGAGAGTAGACATCCCACATAACTTAATCTGGGTATTTTTATCAGGTTCACACATGGTTAAAGAGCCGGAATAACTCGTCTGGAACGAGATCGAAAAATCATCACACAAGCCCAGTATTTGAAACGGGGCCTTGTTCGGTTCGCTAGCTTCCTCCTTTGATTCAATATCTGGATCATTAGATTAATAGCAGCCAGAGGACAGGGTTTTTATTACATGGGAGTGAAGATAGGCAGAGAAAAGCTCTGGGTTGTTTTGGAGAACTGGTATTCTTATCTGTCACGTTTTTACTTTTTCTTTGCACACACTGTTTAACATTTCAGTCATTTTGCTCACACTGTACAATATTTCAGTTGTTGCTGTTTTTTGCACAATCTTATACACTATCTCAGGGACCTGCTGCTAAGAAACTGTGTTCATTCGAGTATTACTGCACGCAATATTGTCTGAACTTACAGTATTTACATACAGTAATGACACCGGTCGGTCGGCGCTGTCTTTTGTTTACTGTCTTTGGTGTACTGTCTTTTTTGTATTTTGTGTATAGTCTTGGGGGGGGAGGCGCAGTGGTTTACTGGTTAGCATGTTTGCCTCACACCTCGAGGATTGGGGGTTCGATTCCCGCCTCCGCCTTGTGTGTGTGGAGTTTGCATGTTCTCCCCGTGCCTCGGGGTTTCCTCCGGGTACTCCGGTTTCCTCCCCCAGTCCAAAGACATGCATGGTAGGTTGATTGGCATCTCTAGAAAATTGTCCGTAGTGTGTGTGTGTGTGTGAGTGAATGAGAGTGTGTGTGTGTGTGTGCCCTGTGATGGGTTGGCACTCCGTCCAGGGTGTATCCTGCCTCGATGCCCGATGACGCCTGAGATAGGCACAGGCTCCCCGTGACCCGAGAAGTTCGGATAAGCGGTAGAAGATGAATGAATGAATGTATTGTCTTGTAAACTTTTGTCTGCACTGTCTTGTCTGTCTTGTTTGTATTGTCCTCCACTGTCCTGTCTTGTCTTGTCTTGCACTATTTGCACCAGGTTGCACAGCTACACTTTATGTGGCTAAGACTACTTACATGTCCTTAACTCTGTCTTTGTTTTATGCAGCATCCTGGTCCTTGAGAAACGTTGTCTCATTTCGCTATGTACTGTAACAGCTATGTAAGGTTGAAATGACAATAAAAGCTTCTTGACTTGACTTGACTTGACTTGACTTCTTTGTCATTTCTTTTTTTGTCACATCAATCATACGCTAACATTCTCGATACTCGATGACGATCGCTTGCTAAACATTCTTCACACGCTTCACACTTATCAGATCCTCACACACTCTCATTTGCTGTGCTTTTCTCTTCCAGAAGGAAAGTAGAAGCAATACACTGAAACACTTCTGGCTTTTATGAACACACACACACACACACACACACACACACACACACACACACACACACACACACAAAAACAGTGCAAGTCTCTTCCAGGAAAAAAAAAAAAGCAAGGGTAATTTTCTGCCTCTTCATGCTGATTCCAAACACGTGTCCATGGTTCATTCCGTAATCCACCGTGCAACCTTGCAAATGAAAACATACTTTGGTCTCGTCTCTTTTTCCACGTTTTGGTTGCAGTTCTGCCAGAAGCCATGTTGTGTTTTGGCCCGTGTGAGTGCTGTAGTTCTGCACGTGTCAGTGTTCAGACGTACGGAGTATCGGGCACATGTTTGAGCACAGCATTTGTAAAGTGTGAATGAATCTATACATACGCTCATGTACAGCTGGAAGAACTACTTAAAAAATTGTTTTGCACAGTAATTGAGCCTGGCATCATATCCAGGGTGTGTTCCCTGTGTGCCCGGTGATCTTGGGATAGGCATCGGATACACCACACCCTGTCAAAGATAGATTTCTTCCTGTAGATGAATGAATGAATGAATGGATGGATGAATGACTGATCTGCTGAATAGCTGCAGGATCCCTGGCTCAGTATCGAGCTTGGGATGTTGCCTGTGTTTTCCCCAGTTCTGAGTTTAGGCCATGCTGTCCGGTTTCCTCCGAACCTCCCGATCTGTGCTTCTACTGTTGACACTGTAATGTCTATCTGTGATGGACTGGCATTCTACCCAGGGTGTATTGCTGCATCTCTTCCAGTATTCTTGGGATAGACTTCAGATCCACCATGACTACTGAAGACCGACCATGAACGAAACAAGCGATGGTGAGGACGTGATGGTCCGGCGGTTCAGGCGCTGGGTTCCTAATCAGAAGGTCGGGGTTCAAGCCCACAAGCTTCTGAGACATCTACATTGGGTCCTTGAGCAAGGCCTTTAACCTCACCTGCTCCAGGGGCGCCGCACGATGGCTGACCTTGCGCTCTGACCCAAGGCTCATAATAGCTTGGGATATGTGAAAACCCGGGGAAGTCGTGGCCTAATGGTTAGAGAGTCTGACTCCTAACCCTAAGGTTGTAGGTTCGAGTCTCGGGCCACGACTGAGGTGCCTTTGAGCAAGGCACAGAATCACCTCCAACTGCTCCCCGGGCGCCGCGGCATAAATGGCTGCCCACTGCTCCGGGTGTGTTTTCACGGTGTGTGTGTGTGTTCACTGCTGTGTGTGTGTGTGTGCACTTTGGATTGGTTAAATGCAGAGAAGGAATTCTGAGTCTGGGTCACCGTACAGTACTAAGCCGTATGTCACGTCACTTTTTCACAAAAACAATGCAATGTAAAGATCTTCCATCTTCTGTAAGTCTTGTCTACACAGGACTCAAGGAACCTGAAGTCTATCACAGGGAAATTTGGGCACAAGGCAGATGAGTTCCAGACCATCACAGTGCACAGAACAATCACTTACCAAGTACAATACATAGACAATATACTGTATATGACAGGCGTCATCGGGCATCGAGGCAGGATACACCCTGGACGGAGTGCCGACCCATCGCAGGGCACACACACTCTCTCATTCACTCACACACACACACACACACACACACACTATGGACAATTTTCCAGAGATGCCAATCAACCTACCATGCATCTCTTTGGACCGGGGGAGGGAACCGGAGTACCCGGAGGAAACCCCCGAGGCACGGGGAGAACATGCAAACTCCACAAACACAAGGCGGAATCGGGAATCGAACCCCCGACCCTGGAGGTGCGAGGCGACCATGCTAACCACTAAGCCACCGTGCGCCCTGAATGCTAAGTTGATCTAGAAAATAATATTGTTATGATTTTGCATCACTTCTGTTGAAACGCCAATCAAATAAAAAAAAATCCACCAAACTCAACTTGTCTTCAACTTGTGGCAGTTACATTACACTTGTTTCTCTTCCGGTAGTCATGTCTATGTGTAGCTCAAGCGTTGTGTTTCCCACTGTGTTTGCGTGACACCGGATTGCGGCCGGGTCACGTCTCACAACCTATGGGTACCGAACTGAGACGCCTCGATGAGCCACAAGCACTCAGCACTGTGCCACATGCAAGACAGATTGCTGTCCCAAAAAAACAGAGAGGCCTGTA
Organism: Tachysurus fulvidraco; assembly: GCF_022655615.1. Classification (NCBI taxonomy): domain Eukaryota; kingdom Metazoa; phylum Chordata; class Actinopteri; order Siluriformes; family Bagridae; genus Tachysurus; species Tachysurus fulvidraco. Next base: position 2,537,321 of record NC_062531.1, read on the forward strand.
GCTGATTTCCAGCGTTAGAGAAGAAATGTATTAATGGCACGGATTTCGCCATTGGCTGCGATGGATGCCAATCAGGACGGTTCGGAATAGAGACGGATCCCCTGCTGATCCGTAAGAGCGGTTTGTTTTAGCAATGTGGGCAAACTTGAAGGAGCACAGAGGCTTGAAAACCACATGTTAACACACTTTAAGGGGTTAAAAACCCAACAAACACAGCAGGCTGACAACTTGATTTATGACCTAGGCTTCGAGCCAGACAAGTCTGAGCGGAGAAAGCCGAGAGAGGGAGTTAGACGGCGCTGATTAACGTACCGTCCGATCTGACTCAGAGAAAGACGTCTTTCAGTACCGAGTCGCCGAGATGAGTTACTTTCATAGCGTCAGGTGTGATGGCAGCAAATGTTTATTCTTGGTCAAGCATCGTGGCACGAGCACGTCATGCTGAGTTCATCGTAATGCTGGGAAAAATGAATCTATCTCTGTACTAAAAATCCTTTGGCAAATGAATTCGTCATATAAATATACACAATGCAATCAATCAATCTTACTTACCTCAACATAAACACCTCGTATCACTGTTCGTTATACCCTCCTCCGATTCCTCAGTTCAGTCCAGGCTTTGAAATGTTCAGTATGTTTATTTCACCAGGCTCCATGTTCAGGTCCAGACAGCGTTTAGCTGAATTATCGTCGTTTGGATGAGATGAAATGGAGCACAGACGATTAAGATCCATGCAGGTAGAGCTGCAACTTGAGCTCGGGTGTGAAGATACACAGCTAAGACATATCAAAGTATGTGGATCTTTACTCAGGCTCCCAGAATCAAGATTTTTACCCCATTTCCTCGACTATATTAACATATTAACATTTACAACATGTGACGCGTTTATATTTTCTATAGTGCAGCCAGTCAAATAAAATAAAGTACTTTAATGTCCAGATCAACTTACATTTATCTCATTTACACAACTGAGGACTTGAAGCTTGAGGACCGTATTTAAGGCGGTGGTGAGTCGGGCGGTTAAGGCTCTGCGTTGTTAATCATCTACATTTAGGGAAGTTGACGTGACATGGCTTTTTCACTGTCACAGAAGATAAAACATAATTTATTTCACATTTTCATAATTTAGAATACTGTAAATGGTTAAACATTTTCTTGTTTTATATGAATTTGTTGTTTTAATACCCAAGTTATAGCCAAATCTCAAAATTGTCCTACGGTGTGACGGTAGACAACATTATTTCATAAATATTACATTTTATAAATAAAGAAAATAATGTTTAAAAATCTTAATGAACACTCCTGGCATAATTGTGCAAGTGTCTATTTCACTAAGTGGCCATCACTTTTCATATACATACATTTCTAAAAGTGTAGGAATTTTATAAAGTTTGTCACAGAAAAAAAATGTCCTTTGGTGTTATGCAAAAACCTCATTTTAATATCATGGACAACTACATTTAATTGAAAGACCCCACTCAAGGTCATGTGACTGAAGACCCCTATGAAGGCCATGAGAAGTGCACATGGTAAGTATTTCTCTCAGAATTGTTTAAATATTGAACTATGTTTTAAGACCACTGAAGTTGTTAAGTTTTTTTGTCCTTTGGTGTGACACCATTCATCTATTCATGGTGAAAATGATTCTAATTAGTACTTTCATGTAAAATAAATATCACTTTAAGAAAATAATGTTTTAATAATGTGAACAATTCTGTCTCAAGTATTTATTTTATGTTCTTTAATATAATTTCTTTTTAAGAAGTACTTTTTAATTGTCACACCATAGGACACTTTTACAGTATTGTTGAGTGAAAAAGTGAAAAAAATATGTGAGTTTGAAACATTTGTTCAAAGTTACAATGAAAAAGTGTTTTTTTTTTAAATGCAAAAGATAAGGAAAGAAGTGCTAGTTGAAGTGTTTCCTGAATAAGTAGGTCTTCAACCGCCGCATGAAAATAACCAGTGACTCGGCTGTCCGGATCTCTAGGGGAAGTTCGTTCCACCAGCTTGGTGCCAGAACAGAGAAGAGTCTTGTAGTATACTTGCCTACTTACCCTGAGAGATGGTGGGACCAGTCGAGCAGTGCTGGTAGATCGGAGGTTGCGAGGTGAGGTGCGAGGAATGATGAGGGCTTTGAGGTAAGAGGGAGATGGTCCATTTTTGGTTCAGGGTTCAAACCCCAGCATTACTAAGCTACTACTTTACATTGGGGCCCTTGTGTGAGGCCCTTAACCCTCACTGGTCCGGGGGTACAGCATCAGGGGTGACCCTGTGCTCAGACCCTAACCTCTAGCATTGTGATATCTGAAGAAGGAATTTCTTTGTTCTTTAATGTAGATGTGACAAAATAGTAACTCAGCTTCATCACACCACCCCATCGTGGATGACTTCACTATTACACCACATCCTCTCACATCTTTAGCCTTTGGGGCTCCAGTACAAATGAAAAAAAATCTAACTTCCGACAAAAGCGTCCCGGACGATCGATCACGTTTGACGCGATTGGAACGTTTGCGTAAATTCGATTTTTTTGCCAAATCTAGTTGCTTGGCATTTAGTCAAAAGAAATGACCTAAAGATTATGTCTGTGCACGAGGCTCGTCAGCTCTCCACTTCTGGCCCGATCGGACGAGGCGCTCCGTCTATAACGTGGCTCTTATTTTCATCCGCTCTAACGTCATTAACCTCGTAAACGATTCTGTTTATTAAAGACGCTGGACTTCGAAAGCTAAATGGAGCACAGTGTTGGTAATTTGAGTAATAATCCCCCTTTGGCTCAGGTTTTTTTTTATGTTTATTAAGTGGAAACAATTTCCCAGCCTGACCACTTACCATCCAAAAAGAGAAGAGAGACAGGGATGAGGAGCCACATTAATCCCGTGGGTTCCTGTTGACGTTGGCAACGTCGCGCTCGATGTTCAGTGGCTTTCCGTGAAAGGAAAAGGAAAGCAGCGGTGGGATGCGAGGCGGCCCATCCTGCCATCGAGTAGATGTTTGAAATCCGAGCGCTTTGACAACGAGCCGTCCGTGTGCGGCGTCCGATCGATGACGGTCGCTGCCATGTGAGAGCTGAATATCGAGGATGAAAAGAAAGCGAGTGCGAATTTTCGCTGTTGGTGCAATCAGGAAGTGGGAAGTGGGAAGGATGACGAGCGACGGCTGGTGTGAGGAAACGTGCTGGACGACAGCAGACTGCTTTGTTAGGATCCTGATTTCTGTTCAAATCTCAGATGTTACATTTAATGAAAAAAAGTGCGTTTGTGTTTGGAGAAAGTTGTGAGTGAAGAGAGGAGTGAGGTTTAAACAGCAGGAGCTAGAACACACAACCTGACATTAATCATGTGGGGGTTTACGTCACGCGTCTGGCCATGACAATACACACACACACACACACACACTCATTCACATACTCTCTCTCTCTCACACCACACACACACACACACACACACACACACACTCATTCACATACTCTCTCTCACACACACACACACACACACACACACTCATTCACATACTCTCACACACACATACACACACACACTCATTCACATACTCTCTCACACATACACACACACACACACACACACACACATACACACTCACACTCACACACACTCATTCACATACTCTCTCTCACATACACACACACACACACACACATTCACACTCACACACACTCATACACATACTCTCTCACATACACACACACACACACACATTCACACTCACACACACTCATACACATACTCTCTCTCTCATACACACACACACACTCACACTCACTCATACACATACTCTCACACACACATACACACTCTCTCACTCTCACACACACTCTCTCTCACACACACACACACACACACACACACTCACACACACTCATACACATACTCTCACACACACACTCACTCATACACATACTCTCACACACACTCATACACACACTCTCTCTCTCTCACACACACACACACACTCACACACACTCACACATATTCTCTCTCTCACACACACACTCTCACTCAATCATACACATACTCCCTCTCTCTCTCTCTCACACACACACACACACACACACACACACACACACACACACTCACATACACTCATACACATACTCTCTCTCTCACACACACACTCACTCATACACATACTCTCTCACACAAAAACACACACACACACACATACACACAAACTCTCATACCCACTTTCATACACACACTCTCACACACATACACACACATACTGTATACACTCTCACACACTTACACATACTGTATTTAAGTAGCCTTGATTGTGGCTTGTTTTTTAGTTTTTCACGATTCCAACTCTTCTGTCTCTGTGTTTCCCAGATGGAGATGTTATCCATCCCCACTTCATTCCTCTGCTTTTCCTCCCCTGTTTCCGTCCTTGATTCCCAGAACATGACCACCCTCAGCGCCTCGGCTCATAACCAGCGTCTCGCACAGATCTCCGGGGGAGGTGCAGGGCATCGTACGAGAACTTTAACCGCGATTTATTGCAGTTAGGATCTGAAGAGCTCCAGTAAGCTCCAGTGAGCTCCAGATCAACTGCGGATCTGCCCTCGGACGCAGCCGCCAAGTCCTACTGTGTCAGGACAAACTGCTTTGTTACAGAGCAGGAGGTTTGTTTCTGCTTTTTTGGCATCGATCAGCGACTCGTGTCACATTTATGGCTCTATTAAAGGGTTTGTTTTCCACGCATGGAGTTTCGAACTGGGAGCAGAATTCTAGATGAAGCCATCAGGCGTCTTCTCTTTCTTCATCCATCTCCATAGAACCGAGTTAACAGCTTACATAAATATTAATGCAGTCTGCTTTGATCGGGCGAAACGTTACAGAGCGGCGTCCGAGCTGGATCGGGTCAGCTTCGAACCGAAATGTAATCTTTCGGCTCGAATGATCGTGAAAGGAGTGAAAAGAGAGTCGGAGCGAGGGAGATGGGGCAGCTTTTAAATTAAAAAAGGTGATTTGGATAAAGGCTTCATGTCGACACCTGGGATTTTATAAAGATGTTTGTTGCAGCCAAAAATAATTCTCAGCAGATTTTTTCAAAATTTGACTTTGTATTTTGGTTAGCACGTTCGCCTCACGCCTCTAGGGTTGGGGTTCGGTTCCCGCCTCCGCCTTGTGTGTGTGTGGAGTTTGCATGTTCTCTCCGTGCCTCGGGGATTTCCTCCGGGTACTCCGGTTTCCTCCCCCGGTACAAAGACATGCATAGTAGGTTGATTGGCATCTCTGGAAAATTGTCCGTAGTGTGTGTGTGTGTGTGTGTGTGAGTGAATGAGAGTGTGTGTGTGCCCTGTGATGGGTTGGCACTCCGTCCAGGGTGTATCCTGCCTCGATGCCCGATGACGCCTGAGATAGGCACAGGCTCCCCGTGACCCGAGAAGTTCGGATAAAGCGGTAGAAGATGAATGAATGAATGAATGGTTAAATTGGTAAAATCCCAAGCTCAGGATTCTTCCTTTAAACTCCTACCAGTGAAGTCACACGTGTAACCACTTCCTATAGTACGAGTGAAATGCCTCGGCCCTCCTCTGAATATCTGCTGATATACTTTGCTTGATTTTGTGTTAATTTGCTTAACATGATCCTGGAGGGCTCATTAGTTAAAGTAACTCTGCTTTATCGACACCGGGTGCTTTATCCCTTATTTATCATGTTTGCTCAGTTAAGCATGTTTTGGTGCTTTTAGGTATTTTAAATGGCAGAATTTAAGGGGCTTTTTACACCTGGTCACTTCCTGCGTTTTCTGTGATCAGATAGCTACCCGATGGTAAAAAGACCAGGTCTAAATGTCGTCCGAAACGGTTTCGAGACGGATATAAATCCGGTCTGGGATGCGTTTCAGATGAAACTGGACAGGTGTAAATGCATGTGGTTGTTCAAGCCACATACGTCAGCGCTATACTCCTCCCAAACGGAAGTACGTCACTCGCAGGCGATCTTTCACCCAGGCGTCTCGTCGAGTCTTAAAACGCGCTGCTGCCGCCAGCCAAAATGCAGCAAACAGTAAATGTTGTTTTTTTGTAGCATAAACGTCGTAACGAGTTTTTTGTCTTCTTTTAGATCGCATTCTGAAAACCAAAAGCATGTTCCGTTTCAATTACCCTGGAAATGAGGTCAAATATATTAGCATTTTGGGCGGGAGTAGAAAGATCGGATCGATATCCGATTCGCCGGGACGCGTTCGTGTGGCCTGATGTAAATGGAACAGTTTTAACAAATCGGATAGCTATCGGATCAGAGACAACACACGAAGTGACCGGGCGTAAAAAGGCCCTAAGGCTACGACTGTAAGTATTTTGCAGACAGTTAGTTTTGGGCACAATTTGAAAAAAAAAGAAAGGAAGTGAGAGAAATGTGGAAATTAGGAGAAATATGACAGATCTAGCTAAAGAAGCAAATGTTAGCGGACAGGTACAGGCGCTCTCCGCCAACACTTACAGTACAGGAAGTACCGAGTACAGGGCAGGCACTCATTAATCAGGTGGGATACCTGCGCCGTGTCGGCGACGGGCCAAACCAAACACGCCGGGGGGAGAACTCGGCAACGGACTCCCAGTTTTCCTAAAGTGAACGAGCTCATCTAATTAATATCCGAGCCTGGTATCACCAGGGTGCAATTACAGGCCCGCTGAAGTTGTCATTTTTTGTCTTCTTTCCAAAAACAGGCCAGCCTCAGTCCCGGACTCTGACCTTCTGAAAAACCCTGCAGCGGTGTTAATCATTTGTACAGAGTAAGATTTATTATTGCCGGGATCGTCCACTCTGGGTTTGGCTGGAGGGAAAACCCACAGCGGGAAGTGTTCACAGGTCATCAGATTTGTGAGGTGTTAATATTTTTTGCAGAGTATTTCAGCAATGAGCTCAGGTCTAAAAACACATTACATACAGCCGAGTGTGAAAGCGCTGTGCTCTCTGCTCTGTGCTCAGCTCAATCAGACCTGGACTCCAACTTTGTGGAGTCTTAATAAGGAAAACGTCTGCATATGTGTGAAATGACCTCAGCCACTTCGACACGTTGGGCTTTTATTTCTGCTACTAAACAACGCTTTTAAAAATTACAAAAAAATTCGTTTCGTATTAATCTCTGAGTTTTCATGAAGCAGTTTTTTTCTCGCTTATGCCTCAGCTCTGTGCTCACATCAGCCCCTGTTTATTCTCAGCTCCAGTGTTGCTAGGTTACAGACTTTCTGAGCAGATGTTAGCCACTGTACTGCACTCCATATGGTACTAATCACAACAGTCCTCCAGAACCAATCACTGATCACAACAGTCCTCCAGAACCAATCACTGATCACAACAGTCCCCAACAAACAATTACTAATCACTACTGTCCCTAAAAATCATAGATCATAGATCTAAGATCATTACAGTCTTTTTTCTATAATATAAATCTATAAATACAAAGTGCAGTTATACACTTATTAAATGTATGTGTAAGTACAAAGATTCCTCTCACTTCCTTTTATGGACTACAAAGATTCCTCTCACTTCCTTTTATGGAGTACGAAGTTTCCTCTCACTTCCTTTTATGGACTACAAAGATACCTCTCACTGCATTTTATGGAGTACGAAGTTTCCTCTCACTTCCTTTTATGGAGTACGAAGATTCCTCTCACTTCCTTTTATGGAGTACGAAGATTCCTCTCACTTCCTTTTATGGAGTATGAAGATTCCTCTCACTTCCTTTTATGGAGTATGAAGATTCCTCTCACTTCCTTTTATGGAGTATGAAAATAAAAATCCACTGCGTCTCACTTCCTTTTATGGACTACAAAGATTCCTCTCACTTCCTTTTATGGAGTACGAAGATTCCTCTCGCTTCCTTTTATGGACTACGAAGATTCCTCTCACTTCCGTTTATAAAGTATGAAGATTCCTCTCACTTCCTTTTATGGAGTACGAAGATTCCTCTCACTTCCTTTTATGGAGTATGAAGATACCTCTCACTTCCTTTTATGGAGTACGAAGATTCCTCTCACTTCTTGTTTATGGGGTATGAAGATTCGTCTCACTTTCTTTTATGGAGTACGAAGATTCCTCTCACTTCCTTTTATGGACTACGAAGATTCCTCTCACTTCCTTTTATGGACTACGAAGATTCCTCTCACTTCCTTTTATGGGGTATGAAGATTCCTCTCACTTCCTTTTATGGAGTATGAAGATTCCTCTCACTTCCTTTTATGGAGTATGAAGATTCCTCTCACTTCCTTTTATGGAGTATGAAAATAAAAATCCACTGCGTCTCACTTCCTTTTATGGTCTACAAAGATTCCTCTCACTTCCTTTTATGGAGTACGAAGATTCCTCTCGCTTCCTTTTATGGACTACGAAGATTCCTCTCACTTCCGTTTATAAAGTATGAAGATTCCTCTCACTTCCTTTTATGGAGTACGAAGATTCCTCTCACTTCCTTTTATGGAGTATGAAGATACCTCTCACTTCCTTTTATGGAGTACGAAGATTCCTCTCACTTCCTGTTTATGGGGTATGAAGATTCGTCTCACTTTCTTTTATGGAGTACGAAGATTCCTCTCACTTCCTTTTATGGACTACGAAGATTCCTCTCACTTCCTTTTATGGACTACGAAGATTCCTCTCACTTCCTTTTATGGGGTATGAAGATTCCTCTCACTTCCTTTTATGGAGTATGAAGATTCCTCTCACTTCCTTTTATGGAGTATGAAGATTCCTCTCACTTCCTTTTATGGAGTATGAAAATAAAAATCCACTGCGTCTCACTTCCTTTTATGGTCTACAAAGATTCCTCTCACTTCCTTTTATGGAGTACGAAGATTCCTCTCGCTTCCTTTTATGGACTACGAAGATTCCTCTCACTTCCGTTTATAAAGTATGAAGATTCCTCTCACTTCCTTTTATGGAGTACGAAGATTCCTCTCACTTCCTTTTATGGAGTATGAAGATACCTCTCACTTCCTTTTATGGAGTACGAAGATTCCTCTCACTTCCTTTTTATGTGGTATGAAGATTCCTCTCACTTTCTTTTATGGAGTACGAAGATTCCTCTCACTTCCTTTTATGGACTACGAAGATTCCTCTCACTTCCTTTTATGGACTACGAAGATTCCTCTCACTTCCTTTTATGGGGTATGAAGATTCCTCTCACTTTCTTTTATGGAGTACGAAGATTCCTCTCACTTCCTTTTATGGACTACGAAGATTCCTCTCACTTCCTTTTATGGACTACGAAGATTCCTCTCACTTCCTTTTATGGACTACTAAGATTCCTCTCACCTCCTTTTATGGACTACGAAGATTCCTCTCACTTCCGTTTATAAAGTATGAAGATTCCTCTCACTTCCTTTTATGGACTACGAAGATTCCTCTCACTTCCTTTTTATGGGGTATGAAGATTCCTCTCACTTTCTTTTATGGAGTACGAAGATTCCTCTCACTTCCTTTTATGGACTACGAAGATTCCTCTCACTTCCTTTTATGGACTACTAAGATTCCTCTCACCTCCTTTTATGGAGTATGAAGATTCCTCTCACTTCCTTTTATGGACTACGAAGATTCCTCTCACTTCCTTTTATGGGGTATGAAGATTCCTCTCACTTCCTTTTATGGAGTACGAAGCAGGGACTCCAGCTATTATCATGCAACTAAATCCGAGATCCAGAAGACGAAAACGCCCAGGACCATAAATCCACTCGAGTCATTTTTTGTTTTGTTAATATCTGTGTGTGTTTGTTGCTGCCTCCAAAAAAATTAGCCCTTAATCATCATATACATTGCATTTGTGCATTTTTCCTGGCTGTGATTAACGTCCGATGTCAGTGATTAACGCAGTCTGTAATAAATCCACTGCGTCCAGCTACGACGTCTCGTTT
>NC_062531.1:2552201-2594701 GCF_022655615.1 Tachysurus fulvidraco
AGTGTACTTATGAGTGTTACCTGTAAAATCGGGCCTTGGCAGTATGCACAACGTGGTGAGAACATGTTCTGGTAGTCGGTCTCACAGTACGGCTTCCCGTCCCGCTCAAAGAACCCTTTACTGCCGAGTTCCTCTTTACACACCACGCACACAAAGTGCTCCGGGTGCCACACCTGCCCCAGAGCTGTGATCATCTACAGACAGGACAGGACACTGGACTCAGGTGATAATCATGTGCTAATACACACAGAAATGTCCTTTCTGCCACACCTGTCCCACATGTCTTAGAGCCACACCTACATCTGCCACACCTGTCCCACATGTCTTAGAGCCACACCTACATCTGCCACACCTGTCCCACATGTCTTAGAGCTACACCTACATCTGCCACACCTGTCCCATTTGTCTTAGAGCCACACCTACATCTGCCACACCTGTCCCATATGTCTTAGAGCCACACCTACATCTGCCACACCTGTCCCACATGTCTTAGAGCCACACCTACATCTGCCACACCTGTCCCACATGTCTTAGAGCTACACCTACATCTGCCACACCTGTCCCATTTGTCTTAGAGCCACACCTACATCTGCCACACCTGTCCCATATGTCTTAGAGCCACACCTGTCCCACATGTCTTAGAGCCACACCTACATCTGCCACACCTGTCCCATATGTCTTAGAGCCACACCTACATCTGCCACACCTGTCCCACATGTCTTAGAGCCACACCTACATCTGCCACACCTGTCCCATATGCCCTAGAGCCACACCTACATCTGCCACACCTGTCCCATATGCCCTAGAGCCACACCTACATCTGCCACACCTGTCCCACATGTCTTAGAGCCACATATATATATGTCTGTCTCACTAACCTTGCCAGCAATGCACTTCCCACAGGAAGCACAGTGTCCCTTGGCCATAGTGCGCACTCCCATCTTCTCCATATCTGAGCTCAGTGTTCCTAGCAGGTTGTCGATTGCGTCCATGTCCTTGGACGGGTTCTTTTCTGCTGGAACGTCCTGCGCACTGTTTCCTGTGGTTTCTTTATTGTCTTCTGACTTTTTGTCTTTTTCAGACTTCGGAGCAAATGATAGCAGATCTGAGACCTTAGACACAGGATTAGGGATTTTATTTAAATATAATATATTTTACACAAAATAACATTTGGCAGAAACATGATTTTCAATCAAATCTTACGTGTAAATCAGTACTGCCCTCTAGTGGATTTTACCAGTAATTTCAGACTGAGTGCTGAGACTCACCTCCAGGTTCAGCCCCAGCATTTCATTCATGATGGAGTCCAGTTCTCGAGTGGCCGTCCCAGGACTCATCACCTCGGCCGAGGTCCGAGCAGGCAATTGACTGACAGAAATTATTTAAAAATATATATTCGAATCAATGTTTCTTTAAAAAACAAAGTTTGTATGCAAGTAAGTGAAAAGGGAGGAATTTATTAAAGAAGCACTTGTTGTGTCGTGTTGTTATGAAACATCCACGAAACAAAGTTAGTTCATGGAATCAGTTTTACGTGATAAGCTGCTATAAACAGATGTTCCCTTAACGGACTCTCCGTTTCCTCTATCGAAGTTAAGAAGCCACTTCTTATTGTGTTACTGAGAAACTTTATCTAGCTTTATGCAGGTTTTATTGATTATTTTGACTGTGATAATGGAGGTTCCATCCAAAAATGCTGAATTCATGTAAGTGTAAAAACTAAAGAATTTGGAGTAAGTGCAAAAACTAAAGAATTTAAAATAAAATTAAAGAGATGATTTCTGAGTAAGTGCAAAAAGAAGAATTCGGTCTAATTGTAAAACAGAGGAATTCAGAGTAAAACTAAAGAATTCAGAGTAAGTGTAAAACTGAGGAATTCAGAGTAAGTGTAAAAGTAAAGAATTCAGAGTAAGTATAAAAGTAAAGAATTCAGAGTAAGTGTAAAACTGATGAATTCAGAGTAAGTGTAAAAGTAAAGAATTCAGAGTAAGTGTAAAAGTAAAGAATTCAGAGTAAGTGTAAAAGTAAAGAATTCAGAGTAAGTGTAAAAGTAAAGAATTCAGAGTAAGTGTAAAAGTAAAGAATTCAGAGTAAGTGTAAAAGTAAAGAATTCAGAGTAAGTGTAAAAGTAAAGAATTCAGAGTAAGTGTAAAAGTAAAGAGTTCAGAGTAAGAGTAAAACCGAATGATTGAGAGTAAGTGTAATTCAGAGTAAGCGGTAGAAGAGTACAGAGGTTACATTGACTTTTTCTAGGTTAAAAAGGGTTTCCTGAAAGCACATACAGGTCAAAGGGTTTTTCAGCATCCAGTCATGTAAGAGATGAGGAGATGAAATGTGAATGACATTAAAAGGCATTGTGCCATTCGTTAGTTAATAAAAACGGCAAGTGTGTGTGCAAATTGTAGTGTAAGAGGAATAAAACACTCGACTGTAAAGTTCTTACCTGTACACATTTTGAGTGCTGCTTTGTCCTGATGTCGCACCGGTACCTGAGGTCTGAATAACAGCGTTTAATATTATAATAACATGCAAATTATGTTCCTGAATTGTCATGCTGGACATTCTGGTGCGTGACAGTGTGAACATGTCCTGACCTGAGCAGACAAGTTCAGGCTGAGCTTTTTATCCGAGTCCTTTTTCGTGGTGTTTGCCGCCAACTCCTCCAGCAGCATGTCTGTGTACAGTTTACAGACATACACAATATACAACATTTACATTTATCTTACGTTCATAAAGAAACCGATAAAGACTGAGAGAAGTTATGGTTAGATTAAGATTCTAGAAAACGAGCAGAGACCGAGGGTGAGATCTAAACTCACAAACTTGCAATCAATAATAATAAAAAAAAACGTATATGAAATATGCTTATATAGTCAGATGAAATTAAAAATATAACTGAGCTAAATTGCATTTTTATTTCAGGCTATTATAAGCATAATACACACATAGTCTATCCCAGGGGTCGGCAACCTTAAACACTCAAAGCCATTTGGACCCGTTTACCACATAAAAAAAAAAACCCTTTTGACATCTAAAATAAAAAGAACACTGCTTATGTCGTTTTTTACCTTTATAGAAAGTATAGAAAAAACTGTAATGTGTCGCATTTATGAAATCAACGAACTGCTACCGAGTAAACGAATTTTTATTTCTGCAAGCAAACAAAAATATTTTGAACGGTTTGAACTAACTTTAACAAAAAAAGTCGCTGGGTTGAAGGTTACGTTCAAATAAAATGTTCAAAGTCTAATCGAGTCCTCTTCGTATTCATGACGTCAAAATTTTAACTCTCCGGCTGCAGCGAACCAAAAACGCGTCTGCTTCTGTGTGTCGGATTTCGCGAGTCGGCGGTTACGACGCGTGTTTTGAGCGACAAACAAATTAAACACGGTTTATTTTAATGTTACAAGAGCATCACGATCTTAGAATTTAGAATTACTTTTTTTTAAACTAACTAACTAAAATAAAATAAATTTCAATTAAATATTTATTTTCTAAATCTACAGGGAGCCGCAGCAGAGGGACGAAAGAGCCACTTGATGTGTTATGAAACATCTACAAAGTGAAGTTAGTTCTTGGTTCCGTTATAGCAGCTATAAACAGTTGTTCCCTAAACATACTCTGAGTTTCCTCTGTTGAGGTTAATAAGTCACATCTTATCGTGATGCTGAGAAACTTTACAGTTAGAGCTTTATGTGATGAAGGGGATTGCTTCCGAAAATGTTCATTTGGTGATATTGATATCATTAGGTTTAGGTGAAGTTGTGTATCTAGTGAGTGTGAGTCTGGGTGTGTTGTTATGTTAATTGTTTGTACTGTAACTAAGCAAGAACTAAACACACACACACACACACACACACACACACACACACACACACACACACACACATCCGGTTGTGACTGAACATTTGTTACCAAAGCAGCAGCTTGTGGAACTAACCGAATGACCGCAATTTCACCTCCTGTAACGTAAAATTTTAACGATCGTGATCGAACCATGAGGAATCTGTGCTGTGCTTCCTCGTGCTGGCGAACAATTTAAAAAAAAAAAAAAAAAAAAACACGAGAAACAAGAAGTCTAAAATGGAAATAAGCAGGTTTCAGTAATGTGCTGAAAACCCGAGCGCACTTATTTTGTCGCTCGCTCAAACATCCTCTAACCGCAAACTTAGTGACATGTAATCAGTTCAGCGAACTTCGGCTGTACTGAAGATTTACGGGCAGCCTGTAAAATGTAGACCTGAAAAACCGGGTTACTTTCAGCAGCATTTCATTACGACTTGGATTTCTGAGATGAAGGAAAAAAACAGTACTGATTTATCAGTGTGTATGTGTTTTATATATATATATAATACACACACAGGTCTGTGTTATTGTACAGTATTTAACAGGAGTGATGTGTGCATAAGGAGAAGTGGTAGCTCAGTGGTTAACGTGTTGGACTCCTGATCGGAAGGACGGGCGCTCGGACCTGAGTTAAGGTGTTGAACTGATCGGAAGGTCGTGAGTTCGGATCCCAGGTACACTCCTGGGCCCCTGAGCAAGGCTCTGAACCCTAAATTGTTCAGCTGTATAAATGAGATAACTGTAAGCTGCTGAATGACGTCAATGTTATCACGATATAGTAAAATAGTCATATAATCAGAGCTTCATCTTTCCACAAGCCATCAGACTCCTCAATACCTGATCTGAACTGTTCTGAGCACAAAACACACACACAGAAAGACACACACACACATGCACAATCAACTGCATGGACCAATGACCCGCACCAAATACACACTCTTCCAATTTACATCCATGTCTACAGCACCATCATATCAACCTGTTTACATGCTGTTTTACAAGTGCTTAAATCTCTAGCATTGAATACATTAATGCTGGCTCACATTTATCGTCTATTTAAATTTTGGTGGACTTGGGATCAAACAATGGCATTTTGGTGGACCTGAGATCAAACAACCTTCTGATAGGCATGTCCTATGCGTCCTAGACGCTCTTATATCCAGAATGACTTATATTATGTCATTTTTCTTATACAACAAAGCAATTGAGGTTTAAGGACCTTGCTCAGGGGCCCAACAGTGGCAGATTGGTGGACGTGGGATTCGAACTCACAACCTTCTGATCGGTGCCTCAGCACCTTAATCACTAGGCTACAAAATGCATATACAGGTTAAAAGGACAAGTTAGCAATCCACACCTATTAACTTGTAACGTAAACTCAAGTCTAAAACTGTTTACAACTCGAAGATCTGTGGACAAAAGTCTCACCCTGAAAATAGCAAAATTCTTGTGTATCAGGCTAACACGCTTCCTATGCTAGCTTAGCTAACTATCCAGCCAGTACACGTATAAACTCAAAACAAACAAATCATCCTGAACTTTTTATTTACACACTGTTTTTGTATATTGTCTTGTTTTATCTTGTTCTGCACTGTTTGCACCAGGTTGTACAGATACACTTTATGTATCTACAGTAGGACTTACTTACTAAGTCCTCAGCTCTGTCTTTGTTCTATGTAGCATCCTGGTCCTGCAGAAACGTCGTCTCGTTTCACTGTGAACTGCAACAGCTATATATGTTTGTAATGACAATAAAAGCTTCTTGACGCTTGACTCGACTCTCTCTTGACAATGCAGATTTTTTTTATGTACAAATAGCGAAGACACAAAGCCATGAGAACTGCACGATATCACATCACTTCACTCGGAAACAGAGACAGGTTAATGGTTTAAAGACATTAAATTAAATTAAATTCAGTTAAACTAACGGCGTTTCATGGCCCCGCATCTGAGCTACAAAGCTGATAGTCTTAAAGCATCTGATTCCTAAGTAATCCCAGATTTCGTAAAGTTCGTCTCTAAAATAAAAGCTCAAAGTTTTCAACGTTGTCATTTATAATATAAATATGGAATTGTGAGTTCTGTGTGATAGCTACAGGTTTGTGTAAGTTGTGTTTACAGAGTAGACTTAACACGTTTTTGGGTGGAGAAACCAGAAGAAACCTGAAGACTGAAAGGAAACCTGGGACCCCAGAGAATACCAGAGAACCTGAACGAAAGCCAAGAACCCAGAGGAAACCCGAGGGATGCAAGGACACCAGAGAACCCAGAGGAAACCTCAGAACCAAAAGTAAACCAGAGAATCCAGAGGATTCCAGAGACCAAAGAAAACCAGAGAACCCGAAGGAAGTACGGGACTCCAGAGGATACGAGAGAACCTAAAGAAAACCAGGGAACCTGAAGGAAACAAGAGAACCTGAAGGAAACAAGAGAACCTAAAGAAAACCAGGGAACCTGAAGGAAACAAGAGAACCTGAAGGAAACAAGAGAACCTAAAGAAAACCCGGGAACCTGAAGGAAGCACAATACTCCTGAGGATACGAGAGAACCTAAAGAAAACCAGGGAACCTGAAGGAAACAAGAGAACCTAAAGAAAACCAGGGAACCTGAAGGAAACAAGAGAACCTAAAGAAAACCAGGGAACCTGAAGGAAGCACAATACTCCTGAGGATACGAGAGAACCTAAAGAAAACCAGAGAACCTGAAGGAAACAAAAGAACCTAAAGAAAGAGAATCTGCTTCCCTCAAGATCTCTGGTATTCTTTGGGTTTTCTGGAGAGACTGAAGGAAACAAGAGAACCTGAAAATATCCAGAGAACCTGAAGGAAAAAAGAGACCCCAGATGATACCAGAGAACCTGATGGAAACCAAAGAACCCAGAGGAATCTAGAGAACCCAGAAGAACCTAAAGATAAATATATCTGAGGAGTATCAGCTCAGCCCGATGTGTGAGGTTTCGGTATCAGAAATAAAACAAAATATCAGTGTGTTTCCTGTGTAACTAATCTACCGAGAAAATTGTGTAAATTTCCGCACCACGGTTCAGTGACAGGACGAGTGACGATCGTGTTTTAATCCCGATACATTACAGAAGTTAGAAAAGCGAATCAGGACCTGTTTGTCACGGTCACTTCTCTGAGCTCATCATGGCTTCAAAGGAAAGTTGTTTAAGTGCACAAAAAAAACTCTTTCTTTTATTCAACATTTTTATTCACCATTCCTGAATACTTTCGACGATCCCTACGATCCCAAACATCTATCAGGTACAACTTCACCACACCTCATGATTACTTCAGTAATTAATCACATCATGATTTGATGATAAAATCCCAAATTCATGAAGAATCCCATTATTTACACCAAAAACGAGTTACTGTTTAATCAGACACTCACCGAGCTCGTCCATGACAGCACCAGAGTGATTTAGTTTAGGCAACACCAACCACAGAAACTGTAACTTCCTCTTCCTGTCAAATTCTCACAACTTTGCAAACCTTACAACTTTACCCAACTTCCTGTTTTTACTGTTTAGAGCATTTATTTTCTCATCAGGGAGTTTAATATTTCTACTGATCTTTTACCACTAAGCATGTGTTGATAATCGGTTCTATGATACATCATGACACTGCACATTCAGCATGATGCTGAGCAGAACCTAACAAGAACCTGACCTTACGAGAACATTTAGACTGAGTTTCTGTCTCTGTAAATTGTCTGTGCTTGTTCTCCTCTTGGCGTGTGTGTGTGTGTGTGTGTGTGTGTGTGTGTGTGTGTGTGTGTGTGTGTGTGTGTGTGTGTGTGTGTGTGTGTGTGTGTGTGTGTGTGTGTTAACTGTTTCCCCTAAAGTTCTCTGGTATTCTCTGGGTTTTCTGGTTCTCTGGTATTCTCTGGTTTTTCTTTTTTAATTCTGGTTTTCTGCTTTTCTCCAGGTTCTCTACTGTAGGTTTCATTGGGTTCCTGAGTTTCATCTGGTTTCTCCAGATTCCTCTGTATTATTCTGTGTTCTATGGTATCCTCCAAGGTCTCTGGTTTCCACTGGGGTCTCTGGGTTTCTCTGTGTTCTCCAGATTTCAATAGATTATCTGATATTTTCAGTTTTCCTCTAGGTTCTGTGGATTCTTCTGGGTTCTCTGGTATCCTATGAGCTCTCCAGATGATTCCTCTGGGTTCTTTATATTAAACTTGGGTTCTCAGTTTTCCTTCAGGTTCTCTGGTTTCCTTTGGGTTCTCTGGTTACCTCTGGGCTCTCCAGATTTCACTTGATTCTCTGATATTTTATGAGTTGTCTGGTTCCTGGGGTTTCTCCAGATTCCTCTGGGTTCTTTATATTAAACTTGGGTTCTCAGTTACCTGAAGGAAATTACTATTAGTTTGTTTGCTCTAACCTGCTCTTAGAAGTGAATACATGAGCATTATGTCCACTGATCCACTGAGATCATAAGCAGAATAAAGTAACATAGACCTTTCAACTGATGTCTTCATAATTAACACGCGTGATTTGTGCATGTTGAGACGTAATCTGTGTGTGTGTGTGTGTGCGCATGTGTGTGTGTATGTGTGTGTCTGTGTGTGTATGTGTATGTGTGTGTGTGTGTGTGTGTGTGTGTGTGTGTGTGTGTGTGTGTGTGTGTGTGTGTGTGTGTGTGTGTGTGAGTGTGAGTGAGTGTGGGTATGTGTATATGTATATGTGTATGTGTGTGTGTATGTGTATGTCTGTGTGTGTGTGTGTGTGTGTGTGTGTGTGTGTGTGTGTGTGTGTGTGTGTGTGTGTGTGTGTGTGTGTGTGTGTGTGTGTGTGTGTGTGTGTGTGTGTGTGTGTGTGTGTGTGTGTGTGTGTGTGTGTGTGTGTGTGTGTGTGTGTCCACAATCTGGGTATTTGCATGTAGTACATGTTTTGTGAAATCTTTATGTCTTTCTTGCTTGAATATCAGAATAAGATTTTGTACACAGATAAGTAGCTCATCTTATTTTTTACTTTTCATCAAAATACAAACAAACAAACAAACAAACAAAAAGCTCTTTACATGCTTTCAAATGCAATATTAAGATTTTCAAATAAGAGGGAACTCGAATTGCTCTAAACGACTACATTTCCCATGAACCCTTGCGGCTAACACAATAACACTTCCTGTTATTTTAAGGGGCTTGTCGTGGATATTCTGACTTCCGTGACAGGCATTAAAGCAAAACATGAATTAAAGTCTATGCTTTTGTTAAACCCGCATTAATTTGACTCTATTGCGGGTTTTATTATTCGCATTTATTGTGTTTTTATTGTTCACTTTCTTAAAGGGGCAACCGCAGCCAGGTGGGGCCCACCATCACTACAGTGTGCATGAAGAGGTAAGCGGCCATTTAAACCACTATTTATTCCCATTTGTTGATGTTTTATGTGCGTTTGTAGCTGTCGACGTATTATTTATTGTTTTGCTAATTCAAGTTAAAGGAAATAAAAAGGACAATGGCGAATTCGAACGCCGGATATACGTACTTTGGAGTACGTCACCATGGCGACCCGTAATCACGTGACCGTGCTTTGCTAACCCAAGAAAATGCTAAAACATTTAGCAAAATGTATTTTTCTAAGCTAACTGTTTATTTGAAATGTTGTATCGGAAATAGAAACTGACTAAATACCCCTTTTTGACCTGAGAGAGGTTTATATGCCACAGCCTAAATATTACCCCCTTAAGTTAGCGATAACTTTGTAAATGAAGGCTAATGTTATAGGGTTGCCAGATTGAGGTTGATTAATGTTTTAGGGTTGCCAGATAGATTATTACAATTTTCAGACAGATTTCTGGTGTATTTTATTATGTTGGGTTTTGTTTTTTGGAAAGTCTTGCAAACAGAGAAAGATTACAAGTGGAATAAGTAACTGGTAGCTTTATATGTACAGCTGTGTATCATCTACATAATAATGTAATTTAAAGGCAGAAAATACTAATTATTTCTAATAGTAGAAATAATTGAAGTCAACGATTTGACTCAGTTACAGCAGCGTGTGAAAAAGCAAACAGCAGGGGGCCGAGTATGGACCCTTGTGGAACATCATACTTTTTTTGTAATGTAATCAATCATTCTTCAAGTAAGAATACCAACCATGATCTAGAAAGCTCAACAGCTTCGAAGGAAACAGATATGTTGTTGTTAATGAGCACAGACTCCTTATTAAAGAATTGCTTTATTTACATTTTTCCTCTAGGACGTGTATGTGTTCTCTTCATCATGTCGTCGAATAAAGAGGCTCATCGCAGGCAGCGTCGCAGAGAGCTGGACGCCAGGAGGAGTAAGTTTCGGGTGCGACTCGGGTCATGGCCCGAGAGCTGGAGTAAACTCAAGGACCAGCTGGGTTTCTCTCTCCATTCAGAGCTTGCACAGTTTCTGCTGGACAGGTAACGATAATAGAAATAAGGAACGAAACATTGCACATGTCTCATGTTGTTATAAGAATATAATTGCTAGCTGATCCTTCCGTAAAGCAGATTGTATTCCTGGACATTAAACTGCAAATCAAACTACATTATTGCAGCTATAAACAACCCTCACTATCCTCTCGTTTTTATTTTCTGCTATTGATGTCCATCCTGAAAGCTTTCTTCTGTCAGTAAACCTCACAGCGCTTACACTGGAGACTCCTTACTTCATTCATTCATTTTCTACCGCTTATCCGAACTTCTTGCGTCACGGGGAGCCTGTGGCTTTCTCAGGCGTCATCGGGCATCGAGGCAGGATACACCCTGGACGGAGTGCCAACCCATCACAGGGCACACACACTCTCATTCACTCACAGGGGAGTAAAACCGGAGTACCCGGAGGAAACCCCCGAGGCACGGGGAGGACATGCAAACGCCACACACACAAGGCGGAGGCGGGAATCGAACCCCCAACCCTGGAGGTGTGAGGCAAATGTGCTAACCACTAAGCCGCCGTGCACCCCCAGACTCTTTACTTATTATTATTATTAAATTATATATATTAAAGACATGTAGTCACTGCTGCATGTAGTCAGTATTGTTATGAATGCGTCACTGTGACATTGAGATGCATTTTTGTGGTGGATTTAATTTATAATTCCTTGTTTTGTTTTTTTTCTCAACAGTTACTCCTGCAAAGTGTGCAGCCCAGGATCAGGTAGCGTAAAGACTATTTCTTTAACAAGCATTCGGAATAAAGATGAATGTTTTCAGAGATATGATTCCTTCTAGCATCTGAAAGATGAGGAAACTCTTCAAACTTTTAGCAGATGTTTTCAGAGTAAAGTTCCTTTATAAAGCAAGATCTATCGATCATCCAAGGAACCCTTAAGGAGGCGTTCTGATAAGATATCTGTGTCTCATGTAGGTAATGGGAATGAAGTGATTTCTGTAACCGTGGCTTCTCTGGATCAGCTAATCCTGATGGTCCACAGTCACAGCCAGCAGTGCAGTTTGACCCCGAGACTGCAGCCTGACCTGCACAGACAGGACGTGAAGGAGAGTCTGCTGGATCCTGAAACCTCCACAAGGTTGTCTGAAACGGCTGAACTGTGTCTGACGTACGTCTGCGAAGGCGAACACGCGTTCACCTGGAGTCCGATACACACCCAGAGGGACGACGACGGAGAGCAGAGCGAACAGGGAAGTGCTGCTCCTTTAGGGTTGAGGAGGACCAGAGAACGACGGATGAAAGGTGCGAAACAAGACGAGGCGTGTGGGACGAGGAGCCTGAGGAGCGCAAGAGGAAAAAGTGATGATGATAGAAGCACTGCTAGATTCGGACAAGGCTTAGAGATGGAGCGAATCACCTCGTCAGCCTCAGGAGGAAATGAGGAACATGGTAAACCACAAGATAAAATAATAACGAGTCATTTTTACTTGATGACTCATTATCATGTAACCTTTCTGAACGTCTTGCAGAACATTCGTGCGACAGCAACAAACAGGTCACAAGTTCACAGGAAGGAATCGATGCGTCTCTTCTGGCCTCGGCTCCAGAGATCAGGTACAGATTGGCGTAAAAGTTGAAAGCTGTAGTGTTGCGGTCACAAAACACAAACAACTCGACTTGTCTATACATTTATAAAGTGGCATGATATAAATATTGAGAGGGGAAATCGATTTTAATAGAGTTTAATATTCTATACGTAGCATCCAATAAAATAAAACAGTGGCAAAGGGAATCTTTAACATCTACAAATATATGACACGTAATTTATGTTTTTTTCCGGTCGTATTTTAAAATATTCTTCTATTCTGTGAGCAAGCTTGAGGATTTAAATACCGAACGACTAAACGAGCAGAACGCAGAATAAATAATATGAGCGCTTCGAATGCAACGAATACATTTGAATGACTTAAAGCAGAACACTGATATTATTGTATTAAAAAGCTGATAATATAATAGAGGAGAAAGCTTTAGACTCAGGCTCTGTGTACAGGATCTGTCCGTACTGTGCAGAACTCTACACTGATATCTGATAGATAGATAGATAGATAGATAGATAGATAGATAGATAGATAGATAGATAGATAGATAGATAGATAGATAGATAGATAGATAGATAGATAGATAATGAGAGAAAGACACAGATGGACAGACAGATGGATAGATTGGGGGAGGAAGAATGTGAGCAGAGAGCGAGAGAGAACGAGAGAAAGACACGTATGAACATATAGAGAAATAGACACAGACAGATAGATGGAGGGAGAATGTGGGCAGATAGATAGATAGATAGATAGATATGATATGATAGATAGAGAACGAGAGATAGATAGAGAGATAGAGAGATAGATAGAGAACGAGAGAGAGAGAGAGCACGTTGTTCTCTACGGCACAACAAAATAATAGCAGACTCTTACATTAGTAGTGAAGAGGATTTTGAGGGTCGCGGTGTAACAGTGCTACAGGCTGCAGTACCGAACTCCACCACGAGAGGGTGCGAGAGGAGAGAAGATGCTCCTGAGACGTGCAGGAGGAGCGTAGGAGCGAGGAGAAAAGCCTGCAGGTGGCTTTCAGATTTACTTTAATAAAGATCCAGTTGAACAGTTTACACTCATTACAGACGCCATTCTTCATTTTCACACCTTTAAACTGATCTGATGTTTCAGACAGCGTTCAGAGAGAGATGAGGTTTCACAGATGAGCAGCAGGAGGAAAAGGTGTGGAGTTTAATATGTACTTTACATTTCACTGTCATGTCAATCCAGTGGTTTACCCTTTATTGCTTTTTGTTTTGTTTTGTTTTTTA
Source organism: Tachysurus fulvidraco (assembly GCF_022655615.1). NCBI lineage: Eukaryota > Metazoa > Chordata > Actinopteri > Siluriformes > Bagridae > Tachysurus > Tachysurus fulvidraco. The sequence continues at coordinate 2,565,277 of NC_062531.1, forward strand.
TTAGAAAACCAGCTCCTAAGCTCATTTTACCCTGCGAGGTCGACGGCTGCTGGAAGATCTTTTCTAGTCGTCAGTACCTCAATGTGGGTGTCCTTTAAGACCTGTAACAGTTTTATTCTTCTTGTACATTTTTATCCATTTAGAGTTACGTTTAACGGCCTGACGTTTGATGTTAAGTCGATTCCTCTTTCTTTAGTCGTATTAAATGTGGGATGTGGTAGCTCAGTGGTTAAGGTGTTGGGCTACTGATCGGAAGGTCATGGGTTCGAACCCCAGGTCCACCAAGCTGCCACTGCTGGGCCCCTGAGCAAGGCCCTTAACCATCAGTTGCTCAGTTGTAATGATTCTTTATAGTCAAGACATGTTACAGATTCTCTGACACTGGAGACTCCTTCTGTAAATAACAATCTCTTTCTAATTTATGCAATAAAACATATAATGTGTCATAAAATTGGGATCTGATGTTTTACTCCAAAGTCACATTATTATTATTATTATTATTATTATTATTATTATTATTATTATTATTATTATCATACGATGTCATGTGTAATCACGGCTGGAAACGCTGCGTTACCATAACGATCGGCCCTAAATAATACAGAGCCATGTGACTCTTCTACAGTATTAACTGTTCTTAAATGTTAGATGTTTATTATTTATTTGTGTAAAGTCACTAATGTGCTGTCACTAATCTCTCTCGTCTCAGCACCATATGAAGTACCAGCACTTCCAGCAAAAGACTTTCACTTGCTCTCAGCCCTCCTGTGGAAAGTCCTTTAACTTCAAGAAGCACCTTAAAGAACACGAGAAGCTTCACAGCGGTGAGTTACGCTGCGACTTGTGACGACATGAGCGACAGTGAGTGTCTGCGACCGTATGTGGGCGTGGACACGTCTGCGACCGGTTGTGGGCGTGTCCATGTCTGCGACCGGATGCGGGCGTGTCCATGTCTGCGACCGGATGCGGGCGTGTCCATGTCTGCGACCGGATGCGGGCGTGTCCATGTCTGCGACCGGATGCGGGCGTGTCCATGTCTGCGACCGGATGCGGGCGTGTCCATGTCTGCGACCGGATGCGGGCGTGTCCATGTCTGCGACCGGATGCGGGCGTGTCCATGTCTGCGACCGGATGCGGGCGTGTCCATGTCTGCGACCGGATGCGGGCGTGTCCATGTCTGCGACCGGATGCGGGCGTGTCCATGTCTGCGACACGACAATGTAGAGACAGGTTTAACTTTATGTAAATAAGGATCTGTGATCTGTAACATTTTTTTCCCACACAGCATAATTAACTTCTCATAGTTTGCTATATCATTTATACACCTGAGTAAATCTCAGCTCTGTATTTAATCTCCAACTTCAACACACTTTCCAGAAACATTCAGTATCCTGCATTTTATTGTGACTTTCTTATTGTGTTTATTGGTTATTAATATCCCGAGTAAAACACTTTGATGTTTCCTCCCTGTGGTGAGCAAAAGATTGATGAATGATGTAAGCTAGTGTGTGGTGACAATAATCTAGATGTGATGTATGTCAAAGTTGTGTGTGTGTGTGTGTGTGTGTGTGTGTGTTAGATCAACGAGACTACATCTGTGAATTCTGCGCTCGTGCCTTTCGCACCAGCAGCAACCTGAGCATCCACCGCAGAATCCACACAGGAGAAAAACCACTGCAGTAAGAGAACATCCTTACACACACACACACACACACACACACACACACACACACACACACACACAAACAAACATTGTGTCTGGCTGAATGAGAGACTGAATAAACTAGAAAGGCTTTTGTACACTCTCTGTCCCAGTGTGGGTCTTTGTGTCTGTCAGTCTCAGTGAAAGAGGCGTGGCCTCTGTGTCTGTCAATCTTAGTGAAGGAGGCGTGGCCTCTGTGTGTGTCAGTCATTAAGATGTACAGCATATAGCATGATTTGTGATACAAGCACAGTACAGTTGTTGGCTCTGTGTGGCTGAGTCTTGGTGTAGACATGTCTGTGTTTTTTTTTTTTTTTTTTTTGGGGGGGGGGGGGGGTATGGGGTGAAGTGCTTGCATCTCACATTCCTGTGTGTGTGCGTGTGTGTGTGTGCGTGTGTGTGTGTGTGTTTTTCTCAGGTGCGAGGTGTGTGGTTTCACCTGCCGTCAGAAAGCATCCCTGAACTGGCACATGCGTAAACACGATGCCGAGCGCAGCTACCAGTTTGCGTGCGAGATCTGTGGCCGCCGCTTCGAAAAGAGGGACAACGTGACCGCACATCGGAGTAAAAGCCACCCAGATCACATGACCCCTGACCTTCCGAAAGAGCCTACAGCCAACGACCTTTGACCTTCTTGAGCCTTGAGTTAAAATTAAGCATGCGTCAGTATTAAAGGTTCACCGTTTGCAAACTTCCGACAGGTGGACTTTTCCGGTGGCGCCTTTTAAGAAAAGTGGGCGGAGCAAAGATTAAATCGGAACTTACTGAACCCTTTTCGTGGAGACACTACACAAGGGGTAACTTTACCTCAACACAATCAACATCCCACGGTCAGAGTGCTCTCATTCGCTTTATGGAAATAGTCCAGCGTCACATACTCCAAATTCCACAACACTCCATATTCAACAAGCTGATTAAGGACAAGAATTATTCTGTATGTCTTTTCAAGTCTTAATTAAAAGGTTTCAACCATCTGGACTCGTGTTTATTCCCATGTTAACAAAACTCTGGTTACGTATATAGAGATTATATAAGTGCTGGGATGAGCACAGGGTGGGCTTTAGGATTACAGCAGCAGCTCTTGGCTGTTAGGGATGTAACTGAATATAAATACAGATGGAGAGAAAGAGATTATTTGGTTAGTCTGAGATTACAGCAAGCTTTCAAGATTCTAATGAAATATTATAGAAATTCCTGCAGCAGACTGTGTATTAAAGCATGATTTTATGTCTGATTATATGACGAAGATCCAGTACGTAGATCTTAAGAATAAAGACAGTCAGGACATGCTGTAGATGTCAACATAAATGCAAACGTCCTTCAAAATGACCTTGAGGATATTTTTCAGGTACCGTATTTGTAGCTGAACTGTGAGACTTTAAATAAAAATTTACAGCAACTTTCAGTGGCTTTTCATTCATTCATTCATCTTCTACCGCTTATCCGAACTACTCGGGTCACGGGGAGCCTGTGCCTATCTCAGGCGTCATCGGGCATCGAGGCAGGATACACCCTGGACGGAGTGCCAACCCATCACAGGGCACACACACTCTCATTCACTCACACACACACACACTATGGACAATTTTCCAGAGATGCCAATCAACCTACCATGCATGTCTTTGGACCGGGGGAGGAAACCGGAGTACCCGGAGGAAACCCCGAGGCATGGGGAGAACATGCAAACTCCACACACACAAGGCGGAGGCGGGAATCGAACCCCAAACCCTAAGGGTGTGAGGCAAGCGTGCTAACCTTCAGTGGCTTTTATTTATATTAAGTAAATTTATTATTATTATTAATATTATTATTATTATTATTATTATTATTATTATTATTATTATTATTATTCGACAAACCTCATAGCAGCTATGACATTTTTTTATTGTTTGTTTTTGTCTTCTTGTTGTTTGCGATCACTGATCTCATCTCACGACCAAAGACATTTTTACGTTTTTTGTTTTTTTTCTTCATACTTTCATACGTTCTTTACCCAAATTTGTCTGGATCGCGTGTTATCTTTCAATTAGTATTCGATGCTTTGTATTCTATTGATGTAAACTAAGCTAATTTATACGTACACGTGTTCAATACAAGTCAAGTCAGTGTGTTGATTTAATGCTACATCTGCGTCCCTTTATTATGATTTTCAGGCTTATATTGAAGGCTTCATATAATGTAAATATCATATTAATCGGTTTAGATTTTCATTTGTATTCACAGATCACTTTAGTCAAAGAGATTTCCTATTTAAAATACCAGCTCCGATTGTCTTCCGTGCCATGAAGATTCTGGACCTCCGCTGAGACGAAGGTGACTCTGTGAGGATCCTGAGGCGTCTAGAGATGTTCCAGCCCCTGTTAGACTCTGTTATACTAAAAAGGAGATACCAACTCCATGTGGTCTTTGAGAACAACAACTATGACCTCATCAATACATTTATCAGACTGTATATTTATAATCACACCCTCCAGCGTCACCCATATGATGATGAGGTTCACCATTGAGTCTGGTTTCTCTCAAGGTTCCTTCACCATCTTAATGAGTTTTTTCTCCCCACGGTCACCCTAATCACCTCAGACTTGCTCATTAGGGATAAATACAAACACATTTAAATATATCTAATATTAATCTTGAATTTGTGTATTATTTTAATAATCTTTCTATTGTTCTTTATAATAACCTCTTGTTCTGTGTTCATGTTCCGTAAAAGCTGCTTTGTGACAGTCGTTTGTAAAAAAAAAAAGAGTCATAGAAATAAAAGCATTGGAATCGAATCGAATCGAATGGAATTAAAATTCTAAAATAATAATAATAATAATTAATATGCTAATCTAGCCCTTTAGTTTCCGCCTCTCTACGTGATTGACATGTTTTTATCCAATAGCGCTGCTTTGTAACAGGTGGGCGTCGAACGTGCGACAAAACGCGCGAATCTATTGGCTGGTTCCTCGCCTTTAGAATCCCGCCTTTTAACGGTTGCCATGCCTTTCTGCCGTGGCGACGAAAGAACAGCCAATCAGAAAAGAGGTGGGCGGGGGCTTTTTGGCCGCTGACAGGGGCTCGTTACTACCAGATCACACCGAGCACAGCGCGGTGTGAGGAGGCTTCGTGTCACCGGGAAAAATGAACCATATCTTCTTTATTCTCTCTGTCAAAAGGTAAAACTACGTTCTTTCTTTCAACGCTTGAAAAAGACGTGAAGTTATAAGAATATTTATATCTAATTTTTTTTCCGTTCACATCTCCAACGCGTATACACGATGTGTCCCAAAGCGCTTCGTATTGATTAGTCTAGTGCACTACGTGGTGTGCGCGTGACGCCTGTTTCTAATCGCACGTAGTGCACTTATGAAGGGAGCCGAGCGCTATTTGGGACAGAGCCTTGGTCGATGTAGGTTTGGCTGAACAGTTGGATGAAGAAGCATTTATTTATTTGTTTTGTCTCGTCAAAAAGAAAGCTTTGTTCTTTCCTACAAAATAGTTAAATCTGTGTTTTCTCGACATTTACTACGTTTCGTTATTATGAACTTATCTTTGTTGTGCTGTTTTAATGTGCTGCTGTATGGTAGGAAGTTGCTCTGGTGTGTAATTGTGTATCTTTAGACAGATGGATTCGGGATTTATTTATTTATTTATTTATTTATTTATTTATTTATTTATTTATTTATAAGTCGATTTTATTCTCACAACCTCATCATTGTTCCGTCTTACAGAGGTTCAGTGCTGCAGCTCCATTTTAGGGATCATCACATTTGACAGGGAGAGATGTTGCTGTGTGTCTCTGTGTGTGTCTCTGTGTGTCTCTCTGTGTCTGTGTGTGTCTCTCTGTGTGTCTCTGTGTGTCTCTCTGTGTCTGTGTGTGTGTCTGTGTGTTTCTCTGTGTCTGTGTGTGTCTCTGTTTGTCTCTGTGTCTCTGTCTGTGTCTCTGTCTCTCTGTCTGTGTGTCTCTCTCTCTTTCTCTCTCTCTTTCTCTTTCTCTCTCTCTCTCTCTCTCTGTGTCTGTCTGTCTGTCTCTGTGTCTCTGTCTGTCTGTTTCTGTGTCTGTGTCTCTGTGTTTCTCTGTCTCTCTCTGTGTCTCTCTCTGTTTGTCTCTGTGTCTCTCTCTGTGTGTCTCTGTGTGTGTCTCCCTCTCTCTCTCTCTCTCTCTCTCTCTCTCTCTCTCTCTCTCTCTCTCTCTCTCTCTCCGTCTCCCATCACTCACTCTTACATTATCACTACATTACAGGTAACAAGTGTGTAACACGATGCTCTGCCCAGTGGAGGGCATGAGGAGGTCCAGGTTGGGACCAGATGCCTGGATGTCATGCTTTTCAATGTCACTGGTCATTGTGTGGGTGCAAATTCTTCAGCCCCAACTAAATCTCATAAATCGTGCTAAAAGACATGAAGTACACCCCCCCCACCCCTATTGCTAAAACAATCCACTCAATGTGATCTACAGTTCCAGTCTAATCCGATATTTTAATGTACCAATAAATCAGCGACAATCCGATACAGTTTCAGTCTTCAGGTCTACAGAACGTTACGATAGTCAACCTTTATCACTGATTCTGCTACGATCAGATTCAATTTAATTGCTTTAAAACGCGGTTTTCTCCGTCACAGACACGATTTGTTAACTCTTGCATTTGTTATCTTTTTTCCCACTTGCAACCTTGTTCCTAAACAAAACCAGTTTGGTGTAAAAAGAGTGACACTGGCAACCACAGATCTGTCATCAAATTTCAAAACCCTTTGAAAATAAAACGGGTCTAACAGGAACCGTACGTGCCGGTGTTTCCGTTCACGTTACCGTTTAATCCGACGTCGCCTATCGAGGCTAATTCGTATGGACTTGTTCACACGATCTGAGAATGAGACAAGTGTTTAATTGTCGAAATGGTTTTGTTTTCCTGAAGGAGTCTCCAGTTTCAGTATGTTTTCACCACGAGGCAGTTATAAGGGCGTCGCCATTCTTCAACTCTGTTACTGTTTATTGCTGTTATAAGCGACTAGGAACAAACTTGTTTTAAGGATTTTTCAAGAAATTAAATCCAATTAAAAAAAAAAAAAAAAAAAGACAAATTTTCTTCAATTCATAAAAATTGTAGGTAGTTTCTAGTTCCAGCAAATTCCTGTTGTATTAGAACAAAAAACGCTCTTCCTTGGGTGTTTATTAGTGCGAGTTAGTTATGCTAATGAGTTAGTTATGTTAGTTATCCATTAAAGCGGCGTTGATGCGATTGGCCCCAAAAGGAGAAGTGTGATGGCTGACTTTTGTCCCAACCCCGCTGTATCTTCTTCAGTCTGGTTTTTACCAGGAAATAGTTAAAATCTTCGAAAGTTTGCTGCGTTTTTGTTCCCTGTAGTCGTTACGTTTTTGATATGAAACCCAGCCGGTCAGCGTGTGCAGTCGCTTGAAGCCTCAGATCGCCGTTATAAACTCAGAAACCTAAAACCGCCCTACACACCCTCTCTGAGCTCTACTCGGGTGTGCGAGATTAGACCGGAATTAGACTCGTTAAAGAAAACGTTGTACGTACCTACTTTCCTATTTCAAGCTCTGAGTTATTAGGCAACTTTATACGGACTTTAACCGGATCCCAAACTCAGTAACTCAACAACATTGACATGAAAAAGCTCGATGTAGCCGATAAATTGTCGGAAAATCGGAAAACGAAAGCGAAATAACGAATCTAAAAGTTACAACCGTTAAAAAGACGATTACAACAATGTAGACTATTTCTGCAGCGAAATATTCAGAATATATTCAAAGTTCTTTTTCTTCTAGCTTTTATGGAAAAAACAAACTGAGAAAGTAACAGGATTTCATCCTTCTATCCCTTAAAATCTCTTAAAGAAGAAATATCTGGCAACCTCAAGAGAACGAAGACCTCAAAAAAGTCAGATTTATCCTGTGTAGCCGGAGCGAATACACAAAACATTCACTGTGTGTGTGTGTGTGTGTGTGTGTGTGTGTGTGTGTGTGTGTGTGTGTGTGTGTGTGTGTGTGTGTGTGTAAAATGCTGGCAGCTGATTGGCTGCCTTCACTCATCAGCAGCAGGAGGTAACTATAAACCAGCGCTGGATCTCGTGCGAGTTTATTTCCTCTAATTGCTCCAGTCAAGTGTGTTATGTGTGTAATCGTGTTTTTAAGTGTAACCCCTGGGTTTTTTATAGTCACCCATGCGGGTCATTAGCTGTAAAAGCGGTGTGTTATGATTATGTGAATTCCAGCTCTGATCAAATCTCACAGATTAGCGTGTTGTGTTGTGTTCCACTCTGCAACTCGTCGCACTACGCAGGTTTCAGTAGCTCGGCCCCACAATGTATTGTTTCCTGTTGTGTGTGCAAAGCTTTTTTTATTTCCAGTGCCTGAAAGTACAGTGCAAAATCGTTTTTACTGTGTGTGTGTGTGTGTGTGTGTGTGTGTGTGTGTGTGTGTGTGTGTGTGTGTGTGTGTGTGTGTGTGTGTGTGTGAGACAGATATTCCTGGTCACCTGCTGCTCATCAGGCAACACCACCTTCTACAAAAAATTGCTAAGAGCTGTAATTGTGCCATTTTGTCTGAGACGTTCACACACACACACACACACACACACACACACACACACACACACACACACACACACACACACACACATACTTGACGTGAAGAGATTTGGCTCTGTCTTGGTCCTGCTACTGATCTCACACAGCCGTCAGCTGTGTGTGTGTTCATCAAGGGTCTCATTAATGGGGAACAGTGAAGGCTTTGAGCTCGGTGCTGAGTCTCACACACACACACACACACACACACACACACACACACACACACAGATGCACACGTTCGGGCTTCTTGATTGTCATTTTACTGAATGTCAGTGACAAAGTGCACCTACTTCAGAGAGAAAAGAGAGATGGGGAATAGTTAAAACTGGCAGAGAGAGAGACAGACTGATGGAGAGTGATGTAGAGAGTGAGAGAGAAATGGGGGATGAAAGAGGAAAAATGCTGAGAGAGAGAGAGTGTGAGACAGAGAAATGGGGGATGAAAGAGGAAAAATGCTGAGAGAGAGAGAGAGAGACAGAGAGAGAGAAATGCTGAGAGAGAGAGAGAGAGAGAGAGAGAGAGAGAGAGAGAGAGAAATGCTGAGAGAGAGAGAAATCTTTTCCAAGGGTTCTTTATACATAAAGGTCCTTGTAAGAAGTATTAGGGTTCTTTCGGTTCTCCCCATGTAGAACCCTCAATCATCAAACGATCCCTTAGAGAACCAGAAGTGTGTAAGTGTTAATAAGGTGAGTGTGCAGCACAAACCCAACGTTACTTAAGCTCGGGCCCTCGGTCCTCGAGAAGCGGATCGGGACGATCCTCTCGGCTCTGTGGAGAACCTCTGGAGTTTTGGGCTTCACCGTCTCTCGTGTTCTCCACTGCAGTGTCCTCTTTTAACTCCGTGCCAGTTTTACCACATTGCCAAAGAGGGCAGTGCCAAGGGGGTGAGATTTTGGGTTAGTTAGCAGCTTCCAGACGACTCTCTCACACACACACACACACACACACACACACACACACACACACACACACACACAGCAGATGGAGGTTCTGTGGCCATGGGCCTGGTTACAGGGGCTGCAGCTGCTTCAGTGCTTTTGAGCACAAAAGTATAATCCACGCAGCCTGTTCCACTAGAACAAGGCCATTGAACTGATCTGGGACGAAGACGCTTCTGTTTCATCGCTGTTCGTTTTTTTTTCCCCCCAGAAACTTCTCTTCAGTAAAGTTCCACTTTGTGTCTCCTACAGCTTTCTCGCTTTCGGTGAAGAAGGCGTGGCCTGTGTACGTTTGGAGGTGTGGTTATGTTTGTTACCTAAATAACGGTCAGACTCAAAAGAAGACGGCATGAATTGTGTATGTTGGTCTGTGTCGAAGGAGGTGTGGCTTCTGTACCTGTCAGTCTCAGTGAAGGGGTGTGGCTTCTGTACCTGTCAGTCTCAGTGAAGGGGTGTGGCTTCTGTACCTGTGAGTCTCAGTGAAGTGGTGTAGCTTCTGTACCTGTGAGTCTCAGTGAAGCGGTGTGGCTTCTTTAACTGGCAGTCTCAGTCAAGGGGTGTGGCTTCTGTAACTGGCAGTCTCAGTGAAAGGGTGTGGCTTCTGTAACTGGCATGAAGGGGTGTGGCTTCTGTAACTGGCAGTCTCAGTGAAGGGGTGTGGCTTCTGTAACTGGCAGTCTCGGTGAAAGGGTGTGGCTTCTGTAACTGGCGTGAAGGGGTGTGGCTTCTGTAACTGGCAGTCTCAGTGAAGGGGTGTGGCTTCTGCAACTGGCAGTCTCAGTGAAAGGGTGTGGCTTCTGCAACTGGCAGTCCTAGTGAAGGGGTGTGGCATCTGTACCTGGCGGTCTCAGTGAAGGGGTGTGGCTTCTGTACCTGTGTGTCTCAGTGAAGGGGTGTGGCTTCTGTAAATGTCAGTCTCAGTGAAGGGGTGTGGCTTCTGTAACTGGCAGTCTCAGTGAAAAGGTGTGGCTTCTGTACCTGTCAGTCCTAGTGAAGGGGTGTGGCATCTCTACCTGCCAGTTTCAGCGAAGGGGTGTGGCTTGTGTACCTGTCAGTCTCAGTGGAAGGGTGTGGCTTCTGTACCTGTCAGTCTCAGTGAAGGAGACATGGTTTCTGTTCTTGCTAGTCCCAGTATAGGAGGCGTGGCTTGTGTACCTGCTAGTCCCAGTATAGGAGGCGTGGCTTCTGTACTTGCTAGTCCCAGTATAGGAGGCGTGGCTTCTGTACTTGCTAGTCCCAGTATAGGAGGCGTGGCTTGTGTACCTGCTAGTCCCAGTATAGGAGGCGTGGCTTGTGTACCTGCTAGTCCCAGTATAGGAGGCGTGGCTTGTGTACCTGCTAGTCCCAGTATAGGAGGCGTGGCTTGTGTACCTGCTAGTCCCAGTATAGGAGGCGTGGCTTGTGTACCTGCTAGTCCCAGTATAGGAGGCGTGGCTTGTGTACCTGTCAGTCACTTTTTTAAACTCTGTCCTGTAGTTTGTCAGAATGAGAACGACAAATGATGTTGACATTGTTTCCTGAATTGCCTCAGTGTAGCATGTATAAATTTGCAGCTACAAGACAAAAGTAGTCACTCTCCGATCTGAGTGTGTTGTGTTTGCGGCTGTTGGGTTTTTTTTTTAAAGGAAATCTGGTGGTTTAGTCGCGTTTCTGCGGTGCAGAGGAAACGTCTCCAACTCGGGCACCTCGAGTCAGTCTGTTATCTGGGTCGTCAAGGAAGCACATGACCTACTGTGTGTGTGTGTGTGTGTGTGTGTGTGTGTGTGTGTGTGTGTGAGGCAGAGATGAGAGTGTACGTATCAATAAGAGCTCAGTGTTTCTTTCTCCTAAGTCACTGTATTGTGTTTGTTCAGAGACTTTAACTGGTTCTCTGATGGAGCTGCAGTTTAAACCTTTGTCTAATCTGTAATCCAGTGAATGATGATGAAGTGACACAAACAGATAGAGAGAGAGAGAGAGAGAGAGAGAGAGAGAGAGACAGACTGTCGAGAGAGAGAGAGCGTGTGAGAGAGAGAGGGAGAGAGAGAGAGAGAGGGAGAGAGAGAGATTGTTAGAAACAAGAGGCAAGAAACTGAGAAATGAATAGGGAGAGATGGACAGAGAGAAATAGATACAGTGAGTTAAGGAGAAGAAGAGAGAGAGGCATAGAGAGAGAAAGAGTTAGTAAGACAAAGAACGATACACAAAAAGAGAGACAAAGAAAGAAAGAGAAAATCAGAGAGATAATGAAAGAGTGAGAGACAGACAGAGATAAAGAGATCTGTATGTGAGTCTTTCTGTCTGTCTCTCTCTCTCCCTCTCTCTCTCACACACACTCTCTCTCACACACACACTCTCTCTCACCTCTCTCACTCTCTCTCTCTCTCTCTCTCTCTCTCTCTCTCTCTCTCTCACACACACACACACTCTCTCTCTCTCTCTCTCTCTCTCTCTCTCTCTCTCTCTCTCTCTCTCTCTCTCTCTACAGAAGGTGTGTAAAGGTTTAGGCCCCACACTGTGGCACCTGCATGAACACTTATCTCTTCTGATAGGGCAGTTATTGTTGCTCGGCTTTCAGCCGGCAGGAAGTTGTAAGAGTGAGACAGGAAGTCCTCACAGCTCAGGATGCTCAGCATGTATCAGAGGGTCCCAAATTAGCGTTGGTGTTGGTGTTGGTGGTGTTTGTGGTGTTGGTGTTGGTGTTGGTGGTGTTTGTGGTGTTGGTGTTGTTGTTGTATGATTTAATTCTCATTATCTCATCTTAACTTGCTCTGACCCAGAACACTCCGGTTCTGACAGACGGTCTCTGTTCCTGTGCTCTCTCTCTCTCTCTCTCTCTCCCCCCCTCCCACTCTCTCCCTCTCTCTCCCTCTCTCTTACTCTCACTCTCCCCCACTCTCCCCCCCTCTCTCCCACTCTCTCTCCCTCTCTCTCTCTCTCTCTCTCTCTCTCTCTCTCTCTCTCTCTCTCTCTCTCTCTCTCTCTGTCCCCATCTCTCCCACTCTCTCTCCCCCTCTCTCCCACTCTCTCTTCCTCTCTCTTCTTCTCTCTCCCACTCTCTCTCTCTCTCTCCTTGGCATTTACAGCTTTTTCCCCAAAGACTCGAGGAGATCTTCTGTTTTAGAAAGCGCCTCCACCCTGCTTTTTTCAGAGCGTGGGACGAAGGTTGACCTCGTCCGTGAAAGTTCTCCTGTTTCCTTTTTTTTTTCCTTCTTCTTTCCATTTCTTTTCCCCGCACCTCGTTTATTTCTTGCATGTGCTTCATGTCAGTGTTTGTTTGCATCATCACCATGGCGTCTGACCATCGCTCCTTCATCTCAGCTCTGATAAAGCCCATCTCCGTGACCGCACACACACACACACACACACACACACGGGCTGGAGGAATAAGAGGAGCTCTGGATCCCTTGCTTACTTTAAAAAAGCCCTGCGTGAGCGAGTAGCAGTAACTCGGCGTGATGGACGAGCGCTCGGCTGCTGGGGGAGGAGTTTACTGCATGATTGCTTTTTTATTGGGTGAACTTTGTTTTCTGTCTGATCTCAAGCTCAACTTACACACCATTAATACTGCTCTAAAGGGCCGCACCAATGGCAATACACCAATACTGAGAGAAGGAGACCGTTAGGGAGATACACAACAGGCGAGAGACACACACACAGAGAGACACACACACACAGAGAGAGAGAGAGACACACACACAGAAAGAGAGAGAGACACATACACACACACACACACACACACACACACACAGAGCAAGAGAGAGACACACAGAGAGAGAGAGACACGCACAGAGAGAGAGAGAGACACACACACACACAGAGAGAGTCACAGACAGAGAGAGAGAGAGAGGGGGGGGGAGAGAGAGAGAGAGAGAGAGAGAGAGAGAGAGAGAGACACGCACACAGAGAGAGAGACAGGAAGAGACACAGAGAGAGAGACACAGAGAGAGAGACAGACAGGAAGAGAGGGAGAGAGAGACACGCACACAGAGAGAGAGACAGGAAGAGAGGGAGAGAGAGACACAGACAGAGAGAGAGAGAGAGAGAGAGAGACTTGGAGTGATACAGCAGTTATAGAGAGAAACAGCAGGGTAGAACTGTAGATAGAGACCGTTAGAGAGATACACAACAGGCGAGAGGTGTAGATAGAGGGAGAGTGTGTGTGTGTGTGTGTGTGTGACCACTCCAGTTGAACAGCAGCACACAGACGACTCTCTGCTGCTGTATTAAGTCAGAATTCATGCTCAGCAAAAAAAAAAAAAAAAAGCCTGTGTGTAACCATAGAGACTGTAGCATAGCAACCAAGACAATGGCAGCTAAATCAGTAGAGTAGAATACCCACAATGCTCTGCAGTATATTAGCGTTCAGTTGGTGTGTATAAAGAGTACCCACAATGCTTTGTGGCACTTGTTAAACAGCCTCCTGTAGCGCTGTAATCCGGTCCCCTGAGCGTCCCGCTGCCTTTCTGTCCTCTGCACAGGGACATTTTTGTCCCGTTAGAGTTGCCTTGTCACCAGTCGCACTCGTCCTCTCATCCTGTCCCCCTGTGGGAGTTAAAGTTTCCGCCTGATCACCCGCTCTGTTCCTCTTTTCTCTTCTGCACTTCACCTCGGCTTTGTTCTCCCCTTCAGGCGTGTTCTACAGATTCACTTTCGCTCTGCTGCTCCGATCCGATCTGATCTGATCCGAGCTCAGCGTGTCTGTTCATCATCATCATCATCATCATCATCATCATCACCACCATCGTCATCATCATCATCATCATTATTATTATTATTGGTGTTGGTGTGATTAGTACTACTTCATCTTTTCCAGGCCCAGATTACTCTTATTACAATATTCTACAACACAGAGACACACACAGAGAGACACACACAGAGAGACACACGCAGAGAGAGACACGCAGAGAGAGACACGCAGAGAGAGACACGCAGAGAGAGACACGCAGAGAGAGACACGCAGAGAGAGACACGCAGAGAGAGACACGCAGAGAGAGACACGCAGAGAGAGACACGCAGAGAGAGAGACACACAGAGAGAGACACACAGAGAGAGACACACAGAGAGATAGAGACACAGAGAGATAGAGACACACAGAGAGAGAGACACAGAGAGATAGAGACACAGAGAGATAGAGACACACAGAGAGACACAGAGAGGGAGACACAGAGGGAGAAAAGGAGAGTGAGTTAGAGAGAGAGAACAAGAGGAAGACATAAAGAAAGAGATTCTGGAAGGAAAACAGTAAGATGGAGAGAGATAGAGGTTGAGAGATGGTGAGAGAGAGAGACAGAGAGAGAGAGAGAGCGAGAGAGAGATGTAAATAGACAGACAGAAAGAGACAGATGGATATATATGCACATGGTGTGTGGTGACTGATGCTCACACCACTGAGTTTTTACAGAGTTTGGTGTCTTTTATAACTAACACACACATATACACACGTACACACACATGTACTTACGCACACACACACACTTACGTACACACACACACACGTACATACACACACACATTTACGCACACACACACACACACTTACGCACGCACACACACACTTAAGCACAATGCGTCTTAACACTTGCAGTAAGTAAATTCTGTTTAACACGCAGCTTTGACTCTCGTTTTTTTTATCCACAGAACTCTGTAGAAAAGCCTCGAAATGGAGACGGCATACTTCAAGAACAATTTCTGGGTGAGTGTGTGTTTCATTTATCTTACTCTGTGTGTGTGTGTGTGTGTGTGTGTGTGTGTGTGTGTGTGTGTGTGTGTGTGTGTGTGTGTGTGTGTGTGTGTGTGAGAGAGCGAGTGGAAAGAGCTGAGTTGTGTCAGCTGGTCCTCGGGGACTAGAGCACTCTGCGGTCTCTGCACACCTGGCCGAGTTATTTCAGGTGTGTACCTTACTGGGGGGGGGGAGCGAGAGAGAGAGAGAGAGAGAGAGAGAGAGAGAGAGAGTTAGTAAGACAAAGAATAAGAGACAAAAAGAGAGAGAAAGCCTTGTTCATGTATCAGATATCTGACATTAGGAAGCTTCACCTACTAATGACCCAACATATTGGATTGGGTTTTAAATTTCATCTGAGATCAATTAAGTGTGTGTTTATTAGAAACTCTTTCTTTCTTTATTTGTCTTTTTGCTATTAAAGAAAAGGATAAAAAATAATAATAAAGCGTGTGTGCATGCATGTGTGCGTCTGTGCGTGTGCATGCATGTGTCTGTGTGCGTGCATTTGTGTGTGCATCTGTGTGTGTGCATGCATGCGTGTATGTGTGTGCGTGCGTGCATGTGCTTATGTGTGTCTGTGTGTGTGTGTGTGTGTTTGTGTGCGTGCATGCGAGTGTGCCTGTGTGAATGTGCGCCTGTGTATGTGTGCGCATGTGTATACATGTGAATTGTCTTGGTACAGCAACGTCCCATGACACTGGATCCCACGGGTGTGTGTATGTGCTGACTATTGGAAACACACGCGCACACACACACACAACCCTCTAAATCACTTCAGTGTGAGTGTGCGTTCACGCGTGCGTGTGTGTGTGTGCGTGTGTGTGTGTGCGTGTGCGTGCGTGTGTGCGTGCGTGTGTGCGTGCGTGTGTGCGTGCGTGCGTGTGTGTGTGTGTGTGTGTGCGTGCGTGTGTGCGTGCGTGCGTGCGTGTGTGTGTGCGCGTGCGTGTGTGCGTGTTCTGGTTTTTAGAATCGTGTTTCCTAATCGCACCCCAGAGTGAAGTAATTGTAAAGATTTAATACTTTCCTGAACAGTTAATTAATCGCTAATTACAACAAAGTAGGGTTTAGGAATTTGGGGGGGGGGGCGCTTGGGGGGGTGATGATGGGGGTGAGGTAAGTAGAGAGAGAAATTAAATTGTGGACAATGAAGGAAAAATAGATGTTTATTAGAACGAGCGCATTTATGAAAACTCCATTTACAGAGACCAGGTGTGTGTGTGTGTGTGTGTGTGTGTGTGTATGCATGTGCACTATTGTGTAGCAACATGGTTCATCTTTCTTTCTTAGAATAAGGCTTCAGTTAAAAACAAACACACACGCGCGCGCGCGTGCACACACACACACACACACACACACACACACACACACACACATCCCCGAGAGTTCACTGCCTCGCTCTTCTTCTGTTCTCTCTTTCAGTACCTGATGTTTCTGGTACTTTCCTGAACTATTTAAACAGACACAGGATTTACGCTCGGCTTATCGAGCTTTCTGAGCCTTTATTTTCCCCCCTAACATCTGATACCCTGTGAGTGTGTGTTGGACTGGAATCCGATCCAGGACAAACTGAAACCGACACCTTTACATTGACAGAACCTCGTCCTCGACTCCAGGATTTCACTGCCATTCAGCCATCGTGACTTTGCATTAAAAAATATACCTTGGCGTTAAAAAGGTCGCGACCCCTCGGAGGGTTACTCGATATAAACACTCCTCTTTTTGTTTCTCTCTGACGTCAGACTCCGATCACGACGACGGTCGCGGCGACAGCAGAAAGCATTAAAGAGGGTTCTGGAGAGTGGACGTGGTTTTTAAATCTGTTAAATGTACGTAGGATACGCAGAACATCGCGGCTGCTGTCATCACATGTCACTTATCTAACGTCCAGAACCAGCAGGCTGCCGCTTCGTCTGCTCGTGTCGCTCAGAGTTTGTAACGATCGTCCCTGTTAACATTATTTCTAATAACTAAAACCCAAATATTCTTTTTTTTTTTTCTCCTTTCATTTTTGGCTAAAACGTTTGTGCTTTTATTTATTTTATTGATTTTTATTTATTTGTTTGTTTATTTATTTATTTATCTATTAGATTTTTTAAAAATTGAAAATAATCATTTAATAATCATTATTCAATTATTTCTTTTTGTTTTTAATAAGAATGAACATTTTATATGTAAAAGTAAAATTTTTATATTATTTCAAGCTGTATTATTAAAAAATAACATTTACCGTAAAGATAACTTTTATCGCCATACGATAAAGCTAGATTATTTTCCTAATTTTTCCGTCTCACTCTCGCCGCCTCGACGACGTCGATAATAGTGGATATTATTTTTAACCTGAATCTAATCCACAGGATGTGACATTATTTAGCCACGTCCACACACACACACACACACACACACACACACACACACACACACACACACACACACACACACATTATCTAAATTGTCTAAATTGTTGTTGTTTTTTAGAATTGATCTAAATAATAAACAAATGAAAAGAAATGAGAAAATATGAAGAATATATAATAAGAAATACGTAAAATATCTATTATTTATTTATTATACTTTTTTTGGCAATAGCATTTTGTGAGCGAACCTCTATATTGTGATAAATGATTATTATTGTGTATCGTAGAATCATGAATCATGTATGGAGCACAGACTAAATACAGACTAGAGCTGATTTTAGTTTGTTGTAGACGCCACACATGTGATCGGGTCTGAAGAACAAGACTGTGGTTTGTGGAGAAAATCTTCAGATTTAATGTGTATTTACTGTTTGTGAATCATGTTTGTACCTGCTTATCTCATACTGTGTGTGTGTGTGTGTGTGTGTGTGTGTGTGTGTGTGTGTGTGTGTGTGTGTGTGTGTGTGTGTCCGTCCTCAGGGGGAAAAGAATGCAGGCTTTGACGTTCTCTACCACAACATGAAGCACGGCCAGATCGCCACCAAAGAGCTGGCTGAGTTTGTGAGAGAGAGGTGAGACAGCGAGAAGACGTGGGAGGTGTCATCGTGGGGAGGGAGGGAGGGAGGGAGGGAGGGAGGGAGGGGGAGAGAGAGAGCACGACATGTGCATAGACAGATGGAAAGAGAGAGAAAACAGGGATAGTGAGAGAGTTGTGTGGTTGCTGCTGAGTGATGAAGAAGCTGTTTATGTCTGAGTCAGTTTTGCTCTTACTAGTGATACTATTAATATTATTACTATCAATACTACTGTACTATTAATACTACTGTACTATTAATATTATTACTATTAATACTACTGTACTATTAATATTATTACTATCAATACTACTGTACTATTAATACTACTGTACTATTAATATTATTACTATCAATACTACTGTACTATTAATACTACTGTACTATTAATATTATTACTATCAATACTACTGTACTATTAATACTATTACTATTAATACTACTGTACTATTAATACTATTACTATCAATACTACTGTACTATCAATACTACTGTACTATTAATACTATTACTATTAATTCTACTGTACTTCTAATACTATCAATACTACTGTACTATTAACACTATTATCAATACTACTGTACTATTAACACTATTACTATAAATACTCACACTGTCACTTCTGACACTGACGCCGTCACGGCTGACACTGACGCCGTCACGGCTGACACTGACGCCGTCACGGCTGACACTGACGCCGTCACGGCTGACACTGACGCCGTCACGGCTGACACTGACGCCGTCACGGCTGACACTGACGCCGTCACGGCTGACACTGACGCCGTCACGGCTGACACTGACGCCGACAGGGCTGACACTGACGCCGACAGGGCTGACACTGACGCCGACAGGGCTGACACTGACGCCGACAGGGCTGACACTGACGCCGTCACGGCTGACACTGACGCCGTCACGGCTGACACTGACGCCGTCACGGCTGACACTGACGCCGTCACGGCTGACACTGACGCCGTCACGGCTGACACTGACACTGTTAATGCTGATATTAAGACACTAGCCACATTAACACAGTTACTGCTGACACTAACACTATTACTGCTTACATAAACACTGTTAATATTATTGTAGCTCCAGTACTCCAGATAATACAGATTATACTGTATTACTACTAACTTTTCTATTTTTAATATTAATGTTACTACTAACAAGTACATTTAAAACAATTACTACTCTACTAAGGATATTAATAATAAGAGTAAAATACCACACAATAACCATAACCGTGTTCTCGTTGGTGTATAGTGTCTGAATGTTCTCTCTTTTTGTAAGAATGACAGCTTTGCACCACACACTGAAGTGTTAAAACACACTGGTGTGTGAGGAGTAACACTGAACAAAGAGGTTACTGTCCACAGCTAGGGGTCCACACACACACACACACACACACACACAAACACACACACACTGATTCTGAGTATCGGTGTGTATTTGGCTCGAGTCCATGTATTGGATCAGGCTGGCGGAAGAGTGTGTTCTAGCTCATGTCTCCCCTTACCGCAGAAAATTAATCCAGGTCTTTTTTTTGTGTGTGTGTGTGTGTGTGTGTGTGTGTGTGTGTGTGTGTGTGTGTGTGTGTGTGTGTGTGTGTGTGTGTGTGTGTTTGCATTCTATTCTTGCTCAAACACACCTGAGCTGGTACCTCAGCCTTCTACAGCCTTCACCAGTGCATTCAGGTGTGTTAGGGGGGGGCAATAAGCCACATGAACTTCTCCTTTAGTGAGACTGACTACATATAGAGGCCACACCCTTTCAGTGAGACTGACATATATAGAGACCATGCCCCTTCAGTGAGACTGACATATATAGAGACTACGCCCCTTCAGTGAGACTGACATGTATAGAGACCTTGCCCCTTCAGTGAGACTGACATATATAGAGACTACGCCCCTTCAGTGAGACTGACATGTATAGAGACCTTGCCCCTTCAGTGAGACTGACATGTATAGAGACCATGCCCCTTCAGTGAGACTGACATATATAGAGACCATGCCCCTTCAGTGAGACTGACATGTATAGAGACCATGCCCCTTCAGTGAGACTGACATATATAGAGACCATGCCCCTTCAGTGAGACTGACATGTATAGAGACCTTGCCCCTTCAGTGAGACTGACATGTATAGAGACCTTGCCCCTTCAGTGAGACTGACATATATAGAGACTACGCCCCTTCAGTGGGCATATACAGGGACCACGCCTCCTGACAAAGGAGGCTTCTATATGTAGTCAGTCCCACTACAAGAGGTGTGGTCTCTGTATATGTCATTCTCACTGAAGGGGCGTGGCCTCTATATGTAGTCATTCCCACTAAAGGAGGTGTGGTCTCTGTATATGTCATTCTCACTGAAGGGGGCGTGGTTTATATATGTAGTCAGTCCCACTAAAAGAGGTATTCTCAGTGAAGTGGTGTGGTCTCGATATAAGTCATTCTCATAGAAGGGCGTGGTCTCTATATGCCATTCTCACTGAAGGGGCGTGGTCTCTATATGTAATCAGTTTCACTAAAGGAGGAGGTGTGGTCTCTATATGCCATTCTCACTGAAGGGGCGTGGTCTCTATATGTAGTCAGTCCCATTAAAGGAGGAGTGTGGTCTCTGTATATGTCATTCTCACTGAAGGGACATGGTCTCTATATATGTCAGTCTCACTGAAGGGGCGTGGTCTCTATATGTAGTCAGTCTCACTAAAGGAGGAGGTGTGGTCTCTATATATGTCAGTCTCACTGAAGGGGCGTGGTCTCTATATGTAGTCAGTCTCACTAAAGGAGGAGGTGTGGTCTCTATATATGTCAGTCTCACTGAAGGGGCGTGGTCTCTATATGTAGTCAGTCTCACTAAAGGAGGAGGTGTGGTCTCTATATATGTCAGTCTCACTGAAGGGACGTGGTCTCTATATATGTCAGTCTCAGTGAAGGGGCGTGGTCTCTATATGTAGTCAGTCTCACTAAAGGAGGAGGTGTGGTCTCTGTATATGTCAGTCTCACTGAAGGGGCGTGGTCTCTATATGTAGTCAGTCTCACTAAAGGAGGAGGTGTGGTCTCTATATATGTCATTCTCACTGAAGTGGGCGTGGCGTCTGTATGTAAACATCATTGTATTTGTATACATCATAAATCTGTATTGTTTTCACTGCTGCATCTCCAGCAGAGTTTAGATGTTGCTGTCTCTTGTGTTAAGGTTTTCATGCTCACTCCCCATCTGCTGAATGTGCTGAGATGTTTATTTTATCTAATCAAAAACCCGCTCCGCTCGCTGAAGACGAGGCCCTTCGTCACTGCCGTGCAACAGACCGCAACATTTGCATGCCGTTAAAAAGACAAACGGGTTATTTTTTTTTTCCTGGAGCTGTTTTATAAGCAGACTGTAATGTTTACGCTTTGTCAGATTTAGCAGGTTACACAGAATGACATTCGCTCTGCTTCCCGTCCAGCGGCAGGGTTTACAGCGTGGGATTAAAATCCTGCCTGCTGAAATATCCTGCTGTACGCTGGCTCAGGAAAACCTTCTGCAGGTTGTCACGAACAGCAGAACAACAGTTCAAGGGTTCTGTTTATTATAGTCTTTGTTTTCTTTGTTTATATGTTCTGTGTGTTCATATGTATGTGACGTATTTTATTTATTTATATATTCACCTTTCTCGCTAAGTGGATAACAATCTCGATCCCGAATTGATCACCGTATGTAGCATAAACAGACCAGTGTTGTATAAAGTATTAAGCCCTATTCGTACGGGATTAGTTTTACGTGGGGACGTGGAGTAATGCGATGTAATTTTACCTCAGGACGTCTGTAATATTAATTGGCCAATTCGCACGGGACAAGACATCTCAGTAAAACTAGCAGAAGTGGGAGGGGTAATTCGCTTTACGCACCACGGTAACCTCCTTGTCGTCATGTGCGTATGACGTCGCTTCCTGTTTCAAGCGCCTCCATGCTTGCAAAATGCGCCAAAAACTACTTTTAAACAGGAAATGACGGAATTTTACTGTACATATTTACAGCGGGTCGATTCGGACGGGATTAGTATTACCTGAGGTCATTTTTCCGGACCTTTTACAGAAGGTAAAATTCGCCGTAATCTTTACTGACATTGTCTGTAATGATTACCGAGATGGAACATTCGGACGGGACTAAAATCACAGAGAAGCTCTGGTAATAATTACCCCCACGTCCCCACGTAACACTAATCCAGTCCGAATAGTGCTTTAGAAAGCAATACTTGAGTAAAAGTACAAGTATCGTACTAGAAAAAGACTTTGGGAGAAGTGAAAGTCACCTTTTAGAATATTACTCGAGTAAAAGTCTTAAAGTATCTGATATTTAATGTACTTAAGTATCAAAAGTCATTTTCTGATATTTAATGTACTTAAGTATTCGAAGTAAAAGTAAAAAGTAAAATTTCAGTGATTTTCGGTAGGCATAAGAGCAGGGGCAGTTCTAGGGTTTCATCTTTAGTGGGTTTTGCCCTCAGTGAGAATTTAAAACAAGAAGAGTTTTATATTATATATTATATGACTACATAGTAAGCCAAAAGTTAAGGTATTATTTAAAATGGCAAAAGTGGACACCAAAATTTTATGCATGATGTAATGATGTCAGTCTTGAATCAGATCAGTTCATGTGTGTGTGCATTCTCTACAAACACTGTGTCCAATGAATGACGTCATTAATAAACACATATTCACAAGACAAAGACCGAATCAATAAATGTTATTTTTATTTAGTATTGAATGGATTGTTTGCATTAATATTTTGTTTGTGCTACAACTCTGGGAATAAGAAAGGTGACATTTCACTGCTTCTGGTTGCCGTCTTTGCGGCTTTCCGCCAATTAACGTTATAGATAAACGCCTCCAGCTCTGACTGCGCGTGCACGCTGTGCGTACCTGCGCATCTCCGTAGAGCGTGCGGACGTGCGTAATGCTTAGTGGAAATATAACGGAGTAAAAGTATACATTTTATCTCGGAAATGTAGCGGAGTAAAAGTGAAAGTTGACCTAAATTTAAATAGCGAAGTAAAGTACAGATACGTGAAATTTCTACTTACGTACAGTAAGGAAGTATTTGTACTCCGTTACATTACAACACCGAAACAGACACGCGTGTCCTCATGAACTCAGGCTATCTGGACTCGTTCTTTATGTTACCTGGTTAATTTTAAGCTAGCTAGTACTTTTAGTGCAGGTTTCTATTGTACTCGGAGAAAAGCTCGCATCGAATCTCTCGACGTCGGTGACGGTTAGCAGCTGATCATCGAGAACAACATCCTGATTAAAGGCTGATTTTTTTTTTTTTCCTCTCACCTACTGAATACTCGCTTGTTTATTTCTCACCTAGTCTACGTTTGCTGCTAGCAACAAAAAAGATGCCGTAGTTCCTCCTCTTTTATTATTTTAAAAATTTTCAATTCAATTTATTCGTATAGCGCTTTTAACAATCCGCGTCGTCTCAAAGCGGCTTTACAGAAGCAGGCGACAGCATCCAGACATCCCAGTTCACCAAACACTACACACACGAGACGGTTAAGTGCCTTATAGGTTAGTAATAGGATTTTATAATCAATGTGAAATTTACCTTGGAGCCAATGCAGTGTTGATAAAATAGGACTGATGTTTTCATGTCTTCTGGTTCTAGTTGGTATTAAGGGTGGGGTCTCTGATGTTTGAAAGCCAATGTCAGCATGTGAAATCATCAAAACAAACACGCCCCTAACCCAAATAGGTCCCACCCCTGTATTGATAGCTCCGCCCACACATACATACGTAACCCAGGCAACTAATGTCGATGGGCAGTGAATCAGATCTGTTTAATGTACTGATGTGTATTTGCACTTGTTCATGTGATTTCTCTCTGTGTGTGTGTGTGTGTGTGTGTGTGTGTGTGTGTGTGTGTGTGTGTTTACTGGTCAGGGCTGCCATTGAGGAGACGTACTCCAAATCCATGAGCAAACTGGCAAAGATGGCCGGCAACGGAAGCCCGCTCGGGTGAGTGACCTCATCGTCGACATCGTGTCACAATTTATTCCGCCACTTTGTTATTTGAGATCTACTTCCTGTTCGGGTCGTTCACGTGAACGAATACCAGCTGTGGCCTAAAGTGCAGCGCCGTCCAATCAATCATCCTTTCTCTACAGTAAACTGGACCCCCACTGAGGATTCACACACACACACACATACACACACACACATTTACATTTACATTTACGGCATTTAGCAGACACCCTTATCCAGAGTGACTTACAACTGAGCAACTGAGGGTTAAGGGCCTTGCTCAGGGGCCCAGCAGTGGCAGCTTGGTGGACCAGGGGTTCGAACCCATGACCTTCCGATCAGTAACCCAACACCTTAGCCACTGAGCTACCACATCCCTCACATACACACACACACACACACACACCACACTCTCTCTCACACACACCACACACACACACATACACACACCACACACACTCTCTCTCACAAACACACACACACACACCACACACACACCACACACACATACAAACACAACACACTCTCTCTCACACACACACCACACACACATACAAACACACCACACTCTCTCTCTCACACATACACACACACGCTCTCTCTCTCATGCACACACACCACACTCCCTCTCACACACACGTACAAACACACCACACACTCTCTCTCTCTCTCTCTCTCTCTCTCTCTCTCTCTCTCTCTCACACACACACACACATACACACACACCACACTCTCTCGCACACACACACACCACACTCTCTCGCACACACACAGAAACACCACACTCTCTGTCACACACAAACACCACTCTCTCTCTCTCACACACTCACACACACACACACACACACACACACACACACACACACACACACACACACACAGGGTTTTGGGCTACAGAGAGCTGAGTAACCTGACACACCCCCTTCAGAGAGACAAATGCACGGGTTGCCAGATATTTTTTCTTGTGCTTTTTAAGATTGGTATAATCGGGTCACACAATCGGATTACATTCAGTTATTGTTCAACACCGACAAATAATTTCATTTGCAGAAATGGAAATATACAGACAACATTGTTCTGAAACCGTCTTGTATCAAGACACCACAATATAAATTTTTGTCATGTTTGGATTTTAGTTATCACTCCGCCTCTTTATAATCCGTAGTGTGTGTGTTTAAACAAGCTCCTCTGGCGTAGCTACAGAGTTACAGAGAAGACACGTGGGATTTGTTTTGTGTGTGAGGCGCGTGTGAGTTTTACTGAATCAGGATCGTGTGTCATTGCCACTTGATTTCCAGCTTTACTATGGAAGTTTGAGGTGGTGTAAATATCTCTGTATCCCCCCCATGAAACCCCACCCCACCATCCTCACCCCTCACAGCACTTTCGCACCCATGTGGGACCTTTTCCGGATGTCATCGGATAAAGTCGCCCTCTGTCACTTGGAGCTGATGAGGAAGATGAATGACCTCATCCGTGACCTCAACAAGTACAGCGAGGAGCAGGTCAAAGTTCACCGTAAGGTACCGGAGCACCTCTGACACACAGCTACTAGTTCACTCGGATGTTCTCCTGCTGTGATTTATAATACAACACAGCTGGATTTCCCAATGCTAATGAAGGGCCAATTAGCATGATCTCATTAGCATAATGCTAATTTTCTCAGACTCGCTTTTCTTACTAAAAGCATTTACATTTTCAGTCAAAGCTGATTTGTTCTTTTAGAGGAAAAGCTCTCCCTATAAATCTGCACTGAGAGACTAGAGACCTCACTAAATTCTACCTTTTTGTCATCTCCCAGTAATATAAACAGCTTCCTAGGGGCCAAAATGTTTTAAATTGTAGCTGCTGGTCTAAACACTTTCTCAGAGATGTCAAGTGTCACACATTGAGAGTGACAGTCACACATTGCGGTCTTTTCTCACGCTCTCCCACCACACATCGTATTTCTCACGCAGAAAAACTTTTTGACTATTTATCATACATTATTAAGCCGCAGCGCCCAAAATGTGTCATTCCGCACCGCTGTGTCTATGGAAACGGGCAGGAATCAAGCGCGTCTCAGTTCTTAGTCGAGTCAAATCAAAAAAAGAGGCTACACAACAGCCAATCAGAAAATAGCACTATTGTATCTGGGTAAGATTTAAAGGCAGGGTCTCCGATTTTTGAAAGCCAACGTTGACATATAAAATCACCGAAACAAACACGCCCCTAACCCAAACGGGTCCCACCCCTGTATCGATAGCTCCGCCCACACATACATACGTAACCCAGGCGACTAACGGAAAGAAACGTGTCTTTATCATAGCTGAAGGGAAGAACAATACGATTGTAGATAAACAAACAAGCAAAAATGCCACACAAGCATAATGATGTAAAGGACAAAGGCATATATTAGTTCTGTGTAACAAAGCAAAACCAACGTTACTCACCTATCGAGAAGGAAAAAAGCGCCTCGGCGTCTTAAGTAAAGTCGGCCACATATTCACAGGTCGGAGTTTCCCGAGTCGATAACTCCTGAGCTAAACGCTGTTACTACACAAAACGCGGTTGTAGCTGCCTCTCTACATTACTACGATAGAAAAGAGGTGTTATTTGTGTAGTAACAGCGTTTAGTTCAGGAGTTATTGACTCGGGAAACTCCAACCTGTGAATATGTGGCCGACTTCCTGCTCCTTCAGTTCTCTCCAGCGCTGGAAAGCTGATCCTATATTAACACGTCCTACTTCTTGTCCTTATCGTAAGTCTTTCTTCTCTTTCTTTCTTTGTTTTTATCCTCCATGTCGATGTTAAAACCGCTTTCTGCTAATGTCACACATGCACACTGAACACTCTCTCCGCCCATATCGACAAGACACGCCCCTTTCTGCTCATTGGCTACACGTTTGTTTTGTTTTTTTGTTTATTTTTCGGCCCGACTCAGTTTTCTGAAGCATTTCTCAAAAATCGGAGACCCCGCCTTTAACACAACAACCAGTGAAAAAAAAAAAAACATATTCATTAGAGAGGTTATTTTCGATGGTCGGTTTGAACAAAACCTCAACACGAAACAGCTCGTCTCTGGACTGGACATTGTCCTCAATCATGACACTAAAAATGTCTGGACTTGTGCTGAACTGTTTTATATGGGAGCAACATTAGACATGATAAAGGGGTCCAAAAACTCTGGTGAAACTTTTGCTGGGTGGTTGGAAATGTCACTCTTGCCTGTCTTCATAACTCAAGAGCCCTGCTTTATCATATTGGCCATTTTTTTTTTGTATTGTACAAAATTCTCACAAACTATTTTACAATGTAAAAACAACTTTTTATAACTTCTCAATAACTACTTTTTTCTATTTTCCGAACCTCTTAAAGACGACCTTTTATAAACCCATCTAAAGCGACCTTTTATGATCTACTATCACATCTAAAGCCACTTTTTTTTGTAGAAACCAATATTCATTATTTAATTATTTTAATTCTTTTTTTGACATGGAAGCCACTCAAAGCTGTTCTGTAAAGGTTAAGTTTTCTTTAAAAACTTCACGGTTCCTTTTCTCTTCATCGCTTCATACTTCATTAACCGGATTTTCAGTCTGAAGTCTGTTTCTTGAGCTACGAAGCTAACATGGCTAAAAAAAAAAGACTTTTATTGAGAAGCAATATGCCAAAGCGTACGACTCGCAGCCCGCCGTACGATTTAGATCGACCGTTTGAAACGTTTTTAAGCGAATATTAATTTACATGCTAGCTTTTTTCCGCAAAGCAAGCTAACTGTGATCATGTTTCCCGCAGACGAAGGAGGAGGTGATGGGGACTCTGGAGGCAATTCAGGCCCTACACGTACAGAACGGACACTTACAGAAGGCCAGAGAGGGCTATCACGCTAAATGTACAGACCTGGAACGGCTACGCAAAGAAGGAGCTCCTCAGAAGGAGCTGGAGAAGGTTAAATGCTGCTCTAGGATCAATTTAATTCTAATATTCGGATAGTTTAATTAATGTACCATATTTCTAGAAACCATAGAATCAATCAATATAAAAACGTTACAATTAAAACTATTTTATTGATTTTAGAAATTTAGATTTTTATCTGTTGTCTGTTGCTTTCAGGCTGAGCTAAAGTCTAAGAAGGTGTTTGAGTCGTTTGCTGCGTCTGTAGATAAGTTTAACCGTGCTGGAGGAGACTTTGAGCAGAAGATGAGCGAGTCTGCACAGGTATGTACGCTTCCACAGGGTTTCCGCGCGGTCATAAAAAGTCATAAATTTAACAATAAGAATTTAAGGCCATAAAAAGACATTAAAAAAATGTCCGTATTTTCCATACAAGGTCGTAAAAAGCATTTAGCCACGTCTTAAATCGATATGCTCGTCCATTAATTCGTTCTTCGATCTAAATGCACTCGCGGCGGCAATGCCATTCATTTGCCTCGCCTGTTGTAGTTCTGTATGAGGAATCTGGGTGGTATCACACTGGTATCACAACGTTCCAGAACTACAAGGTCCACGCGGCAGCATACAGACTTGTCGGAAGGACTTTCACGGAAACCCGCGCGGACTCCGAACATACTGTATCATACTGAGTCACTGCTTAGTTTAATTGAAATCATCCTGGCTATCACAATGGGAAAATGTACCTTAAAAGATCTGTGGCTCGAAGACGGTGCGTTTAGTAGCTGGCTCAAGCCCGTCTCTAACATGCATGGTAGGTTGATTGGCATCTCTGGAAAATTGTCCATAGTGTGTGAGTGTGTGAGTGAATGAGAGTGTGTGTGCCCTGTGATGGGTTGGCACTCTGTCCAGGGTGTATCCTGCCTCGATGCCCGGTAGAAAATGAATGAATGAATGAGAGTGATTAACTTTTCCTCAGTTAATATCAAGAGCTAAACTTCAATGCTAACAATTTAACCATAAGTGTTAAGCTGTAGCGTTAAAAATTAAACCATAGATATAATTTATTGTTAAACTGTAATAACTATTTAACAGTAAATATCTGTAATACAAAAACTCTAGTTTTAACGCTTCCTCTATGACGTTACACTGTTATACTGCAATGTCAACAATTAAACTATAAAACGAGCAATTATACTTTAATGATCGGCCGTAAGGTTAAGATTTAGACTTTAATATTAAACTGCGGCGTTAACAGTTCATTTGTTAACGTAATAAAAACTCTAATATTAAGAACTAAGCTGTGGTGTAAACAATGCAACTGTAACCTTAACACTTCAACGTTAAACTACAGCAGAAGCTATAATACTTTTAATACTTATAATACTTTTATTTTGTAATGTCAATTAAACTCTTTTACGTCTTAATGCGTTCAGTTTAATTTGGCTTCATTACAAATAAACGTTAATGTTAATATTCAACTGTAGCGTTAAAAATTAGACTATAATATTAACAATACATTAATATTAAACTGTTGTGTTAATAATTTCACTTTTAATGTGAAGAGTACAGATTATTCTACCGCTTAACCGAACCTCTCAGGTCACAGGGAGCCTGTGCCTATCTGAGGCGTCATCG